>NC_069503.1:1166379217-1166526871 GCF_027579735.1 Bombina bombina
TTGCAAGCCGTGGTGCCTTCTGTTTAGGTAACCTGATTTGCTCCCTCCCTTCATCCGTGTCCTAAAGCTTTGGTATTGGTTCCCACAAGTTATGGATGACGCCGTGGACCGGACACACCAATGTTGGAGAAAACAGAATTTATGCTTACCTGATAAATTACTTTCTCCAACGGTGTGTCCGGTCCACGGCCCGCCCTGGTTTTTTTAATCAGGTTTGAAAAATTTCTTTCTCTATACACTACAGTCACCACGGCACACTATAGTTTCTCCTTTTTTTTCTCCTAACCGTCAGTCGAATGACTGGGGGGGGCGGAGCCTGGGAGGGACTATATGGACAGCTTTTGCTGTGCTCTTTGCCATTTCCTGTTGGGGAAGAGAATATTCCCACAAG
The DNA here is from genome assembly GCF_027579735.1 of Bombina bombina. Lineage (NCBI taxonomy): Eukaryota > Metazoa > Chordata > Amphibia > Anura > Bombinatoridae > Bombina > Bombina bombina. Next base: position 1,166,379,609 of record NC_069503.1, read on the forward strand.
TTATGGATGACGCCGTGGACCGGACACACCGTTGGAGAAAGTAATTTATCAGGTAAGCATAAATTCTGTTTTCTGATATTACTGGAGGAAAAGGTCACGCCCTTCCTCAGGATAGGTCCAATAAGTTAAGGACCAAACAGAATAATTTTCGTTAATTTAGAAACTTCAAGAGTGGCGCAGCTTCACCTTCCTCTAATGCAAAACAAGAGGGAAATTTCGCCCAGTCCAAACCAGTCTGGAGACCGAACCAGGCTTGGAACAAGGGGAAGCAGGCCAAAAAACCTGCTGCCGCCTCTAAGACAGCATGAAGGAGTAGCCCCCGATCCGGGACTGGATCTAGTAGGGGGCAGACTTTCTCTCTTCGCCCAGGCTTGGGCAAGAGACATCCAGGATCCCTGGGCATTAGAGATTGTTTCCCAGGGATATCTTCTGGACTTCAAAGCTTCATCTCCAAAGGGGAGATTTCATCTCTAACAATTATCTGTAAACCAGATAAAGAGAGAGGCATTCTTACGTTGTGTTCAAGACCTACTGGTTATGGGAGTGATCCACCCAATTCCAAGGGAGGAACAGGGGCAGGGCTTCTATTCTAATCTGTTTATAGTTCCCAAAAAAGAGGGAACTTTCAGACCAATCTTGGATCTCAAGATCCTAAACAAATTTCTCAGGGTCCCATCCTTCAAGATGGAGACTATTCGAACCATCCTCCCTATGATCCAGGAGGGTCAATATATGACTACCGTGGACTTAAAGGGTGCTTATCTCCACATTCTGATTCACAGATTTTATCATCAGTTCCACAGGTTCGCCTTCTTAGACAGGCATTACCAGTTTGTGGCTATTCCCTTCAGGTTAGCCACGGCACCAAGAATCTTTACGTAGGTTCTAGGGTCCCTACTGGCGGTTCTAAGGCCACGGTGCATAGCGGTTGCTCCTTACCTAGACGACATTCTGATACAGGCGTCGACTTTTCAAATCGCCAAGTCCCATACGGACATTGTTCTGGCCTTTCTGAGGTCTCACGGGTGGAAGGTGAACGAAGAAAAGAGTTCTCTCTCCCCTCTCACAAGAGTTTCCTTCCTAGTAACACTGATAGATTCAGTAGAAATTAAAATTTTTCTGACAGAGATCAGGTTATCAAAGCTTCTAACTTCCTGCCGTGCTCTTCATTCCACTTCTCGGCCGTCAGTGGCTCAGTGTATGGAAGTAATCGGCCTAATGATACATAGTTCCGTTTGCCCGCCTACATCTCAGATCACTGCAACTTTGCATGCTCAATCAGTGGAATGGGGACTACACAGATTTGTCTCCTCTGCTAAATCTGGATCAAGAGACCAGGGATTCTCTTCTCTAGTGGTTATCTCGGGTCCATCTGTCCAGGGGAATGAGTTTCCGCAGGCCAGAGTGGACTATAGTGACGACAGATGCCAGCCTTCTGGGCTCAGGCGCAGTCTGGAACTCCCTGAAGGCTCAGGGTTCGTGGACTCAGGAGGAAGCCCTCCTTCCGATAAACATTCTGGAACTGAGAGCGATATTCAATGCTCTTCAGGCTTGGCCTCAACTAGCTGCGGTCAGGTTCATCAGATTTCAGTCGGACAATATCAAGACTGTAGCCTATATCAACCATCAGGGGGGGGGACAAGAAGCCCCCTGGCAATGTTGGAGGTTTCAAAGATAATTCTATGGGCAGAGGTTCACTCTTGCCATCTCTCAGCTATCCATATCCCAGGAGTAGAGAACTGGGAGGCGGATTTTCTAAGTCGGCAGACTTTTCATCTGGGGGAGTGGGAGCTCCATCCGGAGGTATTTGCCCAGCTGATTCAACTATGGGGCAAACCAGAACTGGATCTGATGGTGTCTCATCAGAACGCCAAGCTTCCTTGTTACGGGTCCAGGTCAAGGGATCCCCAGGCAGCGCTGATAGATGCTCTAGCAGTGCCCTGGTCCTTCAGCCTGGCTTATGTGTTCCCACCATTTCCTCTCCTCCCTCGTCTGATTGCCAAGATCAAGCAGGAGAGGGCTTCAGTGATTTTGATAGCACCTGCGTGGTCACGCAGGACTTGGTATGCAGATCTGGTGGACATGTGATCCTTTCCACCATGGACTCTGCCGTTGAGGCAGGAACTTCTACTCCAAGGTCCATTCAAACATTCAAATCTAATTTCTCTGCGGCTGACTGCTTGGAGATTGAACGCTTGATTTTATCAAAACGTGGTTTCTCAGAGTCGGTCATTGATACCTTAATTCAGGCTCGAAAGCCTGTCACCAGGAAAATCTATCATAAGATATGGTGTAAATATCTTCATTGGTGTGAATCCAAGGGTTACTCATGGAGTAAGGTCAGGATTCCTATGATATTATCCTTTCTCCAAGAAGTATTGGAGAAGGGATTGTCAGCTAGTTCCTTAAAGGGACAGTTTCTGCTCTGTCTATTCTTCTGCACAAGCGTCTGGCAGATGTTCCAGACGTTCAGGCGTTTTGTCAGGTTTTAGTTAGAATCAAGCCTGTGTTTAAACCTGTTGCTTCGCCATGGAGTTTAAATTTGGTTCTTAAAGTTCTTCAAGGGGTTCCGTTTGAACCTCTGCATTCCATAGATATCAAACTTTTATCTTGGAAAGTTCTGTTTTTGGTAGCTATCTCTTCGGCTCGAAGGGTTTCAGAGTTATCTGCCTTACAGTGTGATCTAATCTTCCATGCAGATAAGGTAGTTTTGCGTACCAAACCTGGGTTTCTTCCTAAGGTGGTATCTAATAAGAATATCAATCAGGAGTTTGTTGTTCCATCACTAAAGAAGGAACGTCTATTACACAATCTTGACGTGGTTCGTGCTTTAAAGTTTTATTTACAAGCTACTAAGGATTTTCGTCAAACATCTGCATTGTTTGTTGTCTACTCTGGACAGAGGAGAGGCCAAAAGGCTTCGGCATCTTCTCTTTCTTTTTGGCTGAGAAGCATAATCCGTTTAGCTTATGAGACTGCTGGCCAGCAGCCTCCTGAAAGAATTACAGCTCATTCCACTAGAGCGGTAGCTTCCACATGGGCTTTTAAAAATGAGGCCTCTGTTGAACAGATTTGTAAGGCGGCCACTTGGTCTTCGCTTCATACTTTTTCTAAATTCTACAAATTTTATACTTTTGCTTCCTTGGAGGCTATTTTTGGGAGAAAGGTCTTGCAGGCAGTGGTGCCTTCCGTTTAAGTTCCTGCCTTGTCCCTCCCTTCATCCGTGTCCTAAAGCTTTGGTATTGGTATCCCACAAGTAATGGATGAACCTGTGGACTGGATACACCTTACAAGAGAAAACTAAATTTATGTTTACCTGATAAATTTCTTTCTCTTGTGGTGTATCCAGTCCACGGCCCCCCTGTCACTTTAGGGAGCAGTGGTGACTGCCTTATAGTTTCTCTTTTTTTCTTGCTTGTCTTCAGTCGAATGACTGGAGGTGGCAGTTAGGGGAGGAGCTATATAGACAGCTCTGCTGTGGGTGTCCTCTTGCAACTTCCTTTTGGGAAGGAGAATATCCCACAAGTAATGGATGAACCCGTGGACTGGATACACCACAAGAGAAAGAAATTTATCAGGTAAGCATAAATTTTGTTTTCTTCTACGATATGACGAGTTCACGGCCCACCCTGTCATTTTTTAAGACAGGTATATATATTATATTTCTTCTATACAATGAAGATAGGGATTCATCCTTTACTTGTGGGATATTATCCTCCTGCTAACAGGAACTGGCAAAGAGCACCACAGCAGAGCTGTCTATATAGCTTCTCCCTTTGCTCCACCCCCCAGTCATTCTCTTTGCCTACTCTAAGTACTAGGAAGGGTAAAGTGAAAGAGGTGATAAAATATTAGTTTTTAATTTCTTCAAGCAAGAGTTTTTTGTTTTAAATGGTACCGGTGTGTACTATTTACTCTCAGGCAGCAGATGGATGAAGACTTCTGCCTGGAGGATGATGATCTTAGCATTTAAAATAACTAAGATCCAGTGCTGTTCCCACAGAGGCTGAGGAGTACAAGAAACTTCAGTGTGAGGAACGTTTTCATTCTATATAGCAGTGAGGTATGTTCAGTCATTTTTTTCTGGAGAGGCTGTGTATTTCAGAGGCTGACAGTATCCCCATGAGGGTAAGGGTAAGCAGTAATCCTAAGAGCTATAGAAAGGCATTACTAAGCTTGCATAAGGGGCTAATTACAGAAATGGTTGACACTGAGTTTTGAATGTTTGTGGGCAAACGTTTTATGAACTGGGAGTGCTGTAAACGTTTTGTGGGCAATAACGTTTTTTGGGCAACTTTATTGAGGGTACACTTGGCTTATTTTTTGGGTCTTAGAACCCACATGGCTAGTTTCTTTGAGGCTGTAGAGACATCGAGTGAGATGGGCGGGGCCTATTTTCGCACCTCAGATGCGCAGTTATTTTCACGCAGCAAGCTCCAACTCCTGAGGGCCCTTGTGGATGTTTTGGGCCAAATCGAAGCTTTAACCCCATATTTACTATCCCTGAGGGCAGGTAGGCGCAACAGCAGGGCTGTGGCAAGGTGCTGGGGGTGTTTTTTCCGGATTTAGGCCTAATTTCAATCCGGTTTGCACATTAAAGGGTTAAATTTCCTTGTGGGGCAAACTTAACTACACATATTGAGTCTGCTTGCAAAAATTTGAAAAATTTGGTGCATTTTAAAGTAGTTTTGCAGAACGTGTATGCTTTTTTTCTCTTAAAGGCGCAGTACCGTTTTTTAGATTGTTATTTTTTTCACTAAATAAAGTGTTTTCATGCTTGTTTGTAGTCATTACTAGCCTGTTCAACATGTATGACATTGAGGAAAGTCATTGTTCAATATGTTTAGAAGCCATTGTGGAACCCCTACTTAGAATGTGTCCCTCATGCACTGAAAGGTCAATAAATTGCAAAGAACATATTTTAGCTACTAAAAGTATTTCGCAGGATGATTCTCAGTCAGAAGGGAATCAGGTTATGCCATCTAATTCTCCCCAAGTGTCACAACCATTAACGCCCGCACAAGCGACGCCAAGTACTTCTAGTGCGTCTAATTCTTTCACCCTGCAAGATATGGCCGCAGTTATGAATACTACCCTCACAGAGGTTTTATCTAAGCTGCCTGGGTTGCAGTCGAAGCGCAGTAGGTCTGGTGTGAGAACAAATGCTGATCCCTCTGACGCTTTATTAGCCATATCCGATGTACCCTCACAATGTTCTGAGTTGGGGGTGAGGGATTTGCTGTCTGAGGGAGAAATTACTGATTCAGGAAAGATGTTCCCTCAGACACAGATATGACGGCTTTTAAATTTAAACTAGAACACCTCCGCTTATTGCTCAGGGAGGTTTTAGCGACTCTGGATGATTGTGACCCTATTGTAGTTCCAGAGAAATTGTTTAAAATGGACAGATTTCTAGAGGTTCCTGCCTATACTGATGTTTTTCCGGTCCCTAAGAGGATTTCGGACATTGTTACTAAGGAGTGGGATAGACCAGGTATTCCGTTCGCTCCCCCTCCTACTTTTAAGAAAATGTTTCCCATATCAGACACCATGCGGGACTCGTGGCAGACGGTCCCTAAGGTGGAGGGAGCTATTTCTACCCTGGCTAAGCGTACAACTATACCTATTGAGGACAGTTGTGCTTTCAAAGATCCTATGGATAAAAAATTAGAGGGTCTCCTAAAGAAAATATTTGTTCATCAGGGTTTTCTTCTCCAACCTATAGCGTTCATTGTTCCTGTAACTACTGCAGCTGCTTTTTGATTCGAGGCTCTGGAGGAGGCTCTTCAGGTTGAGACCCCATTAGATGATATTCTGGATAGAATTAGGGCTCTCAAGCTAGCTAATTCTTTCATTACAGATGCCGTTTTTCAACTGGCTAAATTAGCGGCAAAGAATTCAGGTTTTGCCATTTTAGCGCGTAGAGCGTTATGGCTTAAGTCCTGGTCTGCTGATGTGTCATCAAAATCTAAGCTTTTAGCCATCCCTTTCAAGGGTAAGACGCTATTCGGGCCTGAACTGAAAGATATCATTTAAGACATCCCTGGAGGGAAAGGCCATGCCCTTCCTCAGGATAAGATGAAACAAAATAATTTTCGTTCCTTTCGAAACTTCAAAGGTGGTCCCTCTACCTCTTCCCCTGCTGCAAAGCAAGAGGAGATTTTTGCTCAATCCAAGTGAGTCTGGAGACCTAACCAGACTTGGAACAAGGGTAAACAGGCCAAGAAGGCCGCTGCTGCCACCAAGACAGCATGAAGGGGTAGCCCCCGATCCAGGACCGAATCTAGTAGGGGGCAGACTTTCTCTCTTTGCTCAGGGTTGGGCAAGAGACGTTCAGGACTCCTGGGCTTTAGAAATCGTAACCCAGGGGTATCTTCTAGATTTCAAAGATTCTCCTCCAAGGGGGAGATTCCATCTTTCTCAATTGTCTGTAAACCAGACAAAAAGAGAGGGGTTCGTACGCTGTGTAGAAGACCTATATACCATGGGTGTGATCTGCCTAGTTCCGAAAACAGAACAGGGGCAGGAGTTCTACTCCAATCTGTTTGTGGTTCCCAAAAAAGAGGGAACCTTCAGACCAATTTTAGATCTCAAGATCCTAAACAAATTCCTCAGAGTCCCATCCTTCAAGATGGAGACCATTCGGACTATTTTACCAATGATCCAGGAGGGTCAATATATGACCACCGTGGACTTAAAGGATGCGTATCTACACATCCCTATCCACAAAGATCATCACCAGTTCCTCAGGTTCGCCTTTCTGGACAAGCATTACCAGTTTGTGGCTCTTCCCTTCGGATTGGCCACAGCTCCCAGAATTTTCACAAAGGTGCTAGGGTCCCTTCTGCCGCGGGGCATAGCTGTGTCGCCTCATCTGGACGATATCTTAATTCAGACGTTGACTTACCAACTAGCCAAGTCTCACACGTACATCGTGTTGGCTTTTCTAAGATCTCACGGGTGGAAGGTGAACGTAAAAAAAGAGTTCACTTATCCCTCTCACAAGAGTTCCATTCCTGGGAACTCTGATAGATTCGGTGGACATGAAAATTTTTCTGACGGAGGTCAGGAAATCAAAGATTTTAACCACCTGCCGAGCTCTTCATTCCATTCCTCGGCCGTCAGTGGCTCAGTGTATGGAGGTAATCGGACTAATGGTAGTGGCAATAGACATAGTTCCGTTTGCTTGCTTGCATCTCAGACCACTGCAACTATGCATGCTCAAACAGTGGAATGGGGATTATGCAGATTTAGCTCCTCAGATAAATCTGGATCAAGAGACCAGAGACTCTCTTCTTTGGTGGTTGTCACAGGATCATCTGTCCCAGGGAATGTGTTTCCGCAGGCCAGCATGGGTCATAGTGACGGACGCCAGCCTATTGGGCTGGGGTGCAGTCTGGAATTCCCTGAAAGCACAGGCTCTCCTCCCGATAAATATTCTAGAACTGAGAGCGATATTCAACGCGCTTCAGGGGTGGCCTCAGCAGGCATCGGCCAGATTCATAAGATTCCAGTCGGACAATATCACGACTGTAGCATATATCAATCATCAGGGGTAACAAAGAGTTCTCTAGCGATGATAGAGGTTTCCAAAATAATTAGATGGGCAGAGACTCACTCTTGCCATCTATCAGCAATCTATATCCCGGGGTGGAGAACTGGGAAGCGGATTTTCTAAGTCGTCAGACTTTTCATCCAGGGGTGTGGGAACTCCATCCAGAGGTGTTTGCACAATTGATTCAGCAATGGGGCACACCAGAATTGGATCTGATGGCGTCTCGTCAGAACGCCAAACTTCCTTGTTACGGGTCCAGGTCAGGGGATCCTCAGGCAGTACTGGTAGATGCTCTAGCAGTACCCTGGTCGTTCAACCTGGCTTATGTGTTTCCACCTTTTCCTCTCCTTCCTTGTTTGATTGCCAGAATCAAACAGGAGAGAGCTTCGGGGATTTTGATAGCACCTGCGTGGCCATGCAGGACTTGGTATGCAGACCTGGTGGACATATCATTTCTTCCACCATGGACTCTGCCACTGAGACAGGACCTTCTGATTCAAGGTCCGTTCCAGCATCCAAATCTAGTTTCTCTGCGGCTGACTGCTTGGAGATTGAACTCTTGATTTTATCCAAGCGGGGTTTCTCTGAGTCGGTCATAGATACCTTGATTCAGGCTCGAAAGCCTGTCACTAGGAAAATTTATCATATGATATGGCGTAAATATCTTTATTGGTGTGAATCCAAAGGCTACTCATGGAGCAAGATCAGGATTCCTAGGATTTTGTCCTTTCTCCAAGAAGGATTGGAGAAGGGGCTATCAGCTAGTTCCTTAAAGGGACAGATCTCTGCCTTATCAATTCTACTGCACAAGCGTCTGGCAGATGTTCCAGACGTTCAGTCGTTCTGTCAGGCTTTAGTTAGAATCAAGCCTGTGTTTAAACCTGTTGCTCCGCCATGGAGTTTGAATTTAGTTCTTAAAGTTCTTCAAGGGGTTCCATTTGAACCTATGCATTCCATAGATATTAAGCTTCTATCTTGGAAAGTTCTGTTTTTAGTTGCTATCTCTTTGGCTCAAAGAGTTTCTGAATTATCTGCATTGCAATGCGACTCGCCTTATCTTGTTTTCCATGCTGATAAGGTGGTTTTGCGTACCAAACCTGGATTTCTTCCTAAGGTTGTTACTAATAGGAATATCAATAAGGAAATTGTTGTTCCTTCTCTGTGTCCTAATCCTTCCTCTAAGAAGGAGCGTCTTTTGCACAACTTGGACGTGGTTCGTGCTTTGAAGTTTTACTAGCAAGCAACCAAAGATTTCTGTCAAACATCTTCTTTGTTTGTTGTCTATTCTGGAAAACGTAGAGGTCAAAAAGCTACGGCTACCTCTCTTTCCTTTTGGCTGAAAAGCATCATCCGTTTGGCATACGAGGCTGCTGGACAGCAGCCTCCTGAAAGGATTACAGCTCACTCTACTAGAGCGGTGGCTTCCACATGGGCTTTTAAAAACGATGCTTCTTTTGAACAGATTTGTAAGGCTGCGACTTGGTCTTCGCTTCATACCTTTTCCAAATTTTCCAAATTTGAAACTTTTGCTTCTTCAGAGGCTATTTTTGGGAGAAAAGTTCTTCAAGCAGTGGTGCCTTCTGTTTAACCATCTGTCTTGTCCCTCCCATTCATCCGTGTCCTGTAGCTTTGGTATTGTATCCCACAAGTAAAGGATGAATCCGTGGACTCGTTGTACCTTATAGAAGAAAAGTAAATTTATGCTTACCTGATAAATTAATTTCTTCTATGGTACGACGAGTCCACGGCCCGCCCTGTCATTTTAAGACAGATTATATTTTTTTATTTTAAACTTCAGTCACCTCTGCACCTTGTAGTTTCTCCTTTTTCTTCCTGTACCTTCGGTCGAATGACTGGGGGGTGGAGCTAAGGGAGGAGCTATATAGACAGCTCTGCTGTGGTGCTCTTTGCCACTTCCTGTTAGCAGGAGGATAATATCCTACAAGTAACGGATGAATCCGTGGACTCGTCGTACCATAGAAGAAATTAATTTATCAGGTAAGCATAAATTTACTTTTTTGTTAAACTTCATTCACCTCTGCACCTATGACTTTTCCTTTCTCTTCCCAACTTCGGTCGAATGACTGGAGGTGGAGGGAAGGGAGGAGCTATTTATACAGCTCTGCTGTGGTGCTCTTTGCCACTTCCTGTTAACAGGAGGTTAATATCCCACAAGTAAGGATGAAATCAGTGGACTCGTCATATCGTAGAAGAAATAAATTTATCAGGTAAGCATAAATTTTCTTTTTAAAATATATGTACATCGGCTTTAACATAAGGAGATAATTTATATTTTTATCAATCTCCATATATTTCATTTATCTGAATACATACATGTATATACATACATCTACAGTATGCCCACTTATATACATGCAAATATATGTATCAATATCTTTTTATGCATTACTGGAAGGGGCAGTTCTCCAGTATTTTGAAAACAATTATTAATTTGGTTTTCATGATGTAAGCAATGTATGCCTTAGCCGGTTATAATTTGGTTTTAAGGTAACTAAGGGTTTTGTAATCATACAATATATATATATATATATATATATATATATATATATATATATATATATATATATATATATATATATATATATACACACACACATATATACGTGATTCCCTTCCTATTTAACTTTTTTATATATTTAAAACATGTGATCATTATACACACTTAATAAATTAAAATATGTAAGGAAGGACATGTAAAAATGACCAGTATTGCATTAATACATTCAGACTTTTAACTTCTTACATTGTCTTTTGCTTATGGGATTAGTCTGAGTTGGCCCCTAAGCCAGCAGGCATCTCATTAACATATCAGTGTGGCCCATAGGTTTGTAAATATATTCACAATAGTTTCTAGACAATGGGACTCAAACTGTGTTTCTCTTTTGCGTTTACAAACAGCAGGGGTTCTTCCTGGCAAAAGGTAACTTTTGGACACGTGATCCAAGATAATTTACATTGTTATCTTATGAGTCATGGAGGTGTGGTAAATGTTAGCCAAATGCTCCTGTTAAATTGAAATGCCAGATCCAAGATGCTTTTAAATACATTTCCTGTATCAAATTAATTATTTTTATCATTTGAAAAAATAATTCTTCTGATATAGACAACTCCCCACAGATGATGTAACATATTCCCCCTTTTCAAATTCTCTGGATGTCAGAGACATGCGGAGGAATTGACCTAGATTCAGCGTAATTTGTGTGGGAAGGCTATTGTCAAACAGATTATTTTAGGTTCTTGCTTTTAGATCCTTGAAAGAAAACATGCATGCTCGGTATGCTCGTTGCCTGGTATCTTCAGTCAGCAACCCCTCTCCATTTCCTGGCCACCCTGCAGCATCAGGGGAGAGGAATCTCCGACTGAGAATACTAGACAGGTTTGGAAATTTCATAGTGGAGCCGGCAGCAAGATGTAGAAGTACGTGATGAAGGATCCCGTGTGGTCAACCTGTTATCGGATCTGGATAGAACAACAATTTCAAAAACTCTTGTATTGAGTCTTTATCTCAACGGATCATACCAGGTATAGGTCAAATACCTGCCTGTGAAGCTGTCAACTTCATTTCACCTCTAGGCTTGATGTTGGCACTCCATTGTGCGTTTTGTTGCAGGAAGTGTATTCCTATAATAACCCCCTTTGAGTTTGGTAGATTTTGATGCAATTCCAAGGCACTCCATTAATCATTGTGATTCATCAGAATGCCTTAAGACGTTGTGGCATTGGTGAGCCTTCAGTCCTCCCCTTCCTCCTGGGGTTTGGTCACTGGCAGGACCTCCACCGTCATCTGGTGTTCTCCTGCTGTCATCTGGTGTTCTCCTGCTGTCATCTGGTGGGCTCCTGCCGACATCTGTTGGGATTACTGCTGTTATCTGGGCTGTCTTCCTGTAGATTTCTGGATTGAAGCGTAGTCCTCATCTATGCTCACGAGGTAGCCGTTCAATCTGGGCTCACAACGTCTATTCCTTCTCCGATGGCATCATTCTCATCATCGTCAGGTCTGGATCGGGTCTTGTTCTTACTGGGAAGAGACAACTGAGACAAGTATCTGGAATTCATCCTTCAAACATAACATCAAGAATTTAAATTATTTACCCAATGAGCTAGATACTTTATTTCTACCAGATCTTCTGCACTAAACTACTGTGGTATAGGTATATCATTTAATTCCCCTTCTATGACTCGTAATTGGGACCTAGGATGGCACGCTCGCAACAGATTAATATGGACCCAGTTATCTATAAAACTATCATTTTTGGGGATCCTTATTTTATAGGCAACTGGAGATATTTTTTCAGTAACGACAAAAGGACCCTTCCATGATGGAAGAAATTTCTTCTCCTTAACCTGATCTCTTCCAAAGTTGTAATAAGATAAACCTTATTATTAATTTCATATTCCTTCTATATCCTTTTTGGAAGTTTTGAGATCATAATACGTTTTAGCGGCAGTTGTGGATTTCTCTATGTTCCTTTGAGAAAATGCAAATGCATACTGCAGATGCTTCCTTAAGTTTTTTACATACTGATGCGTAGTAGCGGCATTTATTATATTCTGGTCTGAGGTGCGATACAGTAAATGTTTAGGTAGAACCATTCTTCTATCAGTCATTAATTAAAAAGGTGACATCTTAGTAGCACTACTTGGTGTTCGTCTTAATGCCATTAGGACTAAAGGTAATTTCTCTTACATGGTGTATCCAGTCCACGGATTCATCCTTACTTGTGGGATATTCTCAATCCCTACAGGAAGTGGCAAAGAGAGCACACAGCAGAACTGTCCATATAGCTCCCCTCAGTCTCCGCCCCCCAGTCATTCTCTTTGCCGCTCTAACAAGTAGCATCTCCACGGGAGGGTAAAGAGTATGTGGTGTTAGATTTGTCCCCTCAAATACAAATGGACCAGAAAACCAGAGACTCTCTTCTCTGGTGGTTGTCTCAGGATCACCTGTCTCAGGGAATGAGTTTCCGCAGACCGGAGTGGATCATTGTCACGACCGATGCCAGTCTGTTAGGCTGGGGTGCGGTCTGGGACTCCCTGAAAGCTCAGGGTCTATGGTCTCGGGAAGAATCTCTTCTCCCGATAAACTTTTTGAAACTGAGAGCGATACCAAACCTGGTTTCCTTCCAAAGGTGGTTTCTAATAAGAATATTAACCAGGAAATTATTGTTCCTTCTCTGTGCCCTAATCCAGTTTCTAAGAAGGAACGACTGTTACACAATCTTGATGTGGTTCGTGCTTTAAAATTCCATTTAAAGGCAACTAAAGATTTCAGACAAACATCATCTTTGTTTGTTGTCTATTCTGGTAAGAGGAGAGGTCAGAAAGCGACTGCTACCTCTCTTTCCTTCTGGCTGAAAAGCATCATCCGATTGGCTTATGAGACTGCTGGACAGAAGCCTCCTGAACGAATTACAGCTCATTCCACTAGAGCTGTGGCTTCCACATGGGCTTTCAAGAATGAGGCTTCTGTTGAACAGATTTGTAAGGCAGCGACTTGGTCTTCACTGCATACATTTGCCAAATTTTACAAATTCGATACTTTTGCTTCTTCGGAGGCTATTTTTGGGAGAAAGGTTTTGCAAGCAGTGGTGCCTTCCGTTTAGGTTACCTGACTTGTTCCCTCCCTTCATCCGTGTCCTAAAGCTTTGGTATTGGTATGCCACAAGTAAGGATGAATCCGTGGACTGGATACACCATGTAAGAGAAAACAACAGAATTTATGCTTACCTGATAAATTACTTTCTCTTACGGTGTATCCAGTCCACGGCCCACCCTGGCAATTAAGTCAGGTTCAAATTTAATTTTGTAAAACTACAGTCACCACTGCACCCTATGGTTTCTCCTTTTTCTCCTAACCGTCGGTCGAATGACTGGGGGGCGGAGCCTGAGGGGAGCTATATGGACAGTTCTGCTGTGTGCTCTCTTTGCCACTTCCTGTAGGGATTGAGAATATCCCACAAGTAAGGATGAATCCGTGGACTGGATACACCGTAAGAGAAAGTAATTTATCAGGTAAGCATAAATTCTGTTTTTACATCCCAGTTCTTACCTGTTTCACTCACAAATTTCTTGAGTATTTTCACAATGGATTGGTTGTGACGCTCTACACCACCACTAGAAGCTGCTCTATATGCTATGTGGAGCTTTCTCCACATCTTGGTCATCACTTCACTAGTGAAATGGGTTCCCCAATCGGATTCGATTCTCTGGGGTAGACCAAAGCTGGAAAACACATGGTTGATGAGCAATGTTGCACATGTTTCAGCGCTATTGTTAGGTGCACTGATGCATTCTACCCATTTGGTGAATAGGCATGTTACTGTCAACATGTACCTGTTACCTCTTGATGACCTAATTACTGGACCAATAAAATCAATTTGTTTATCTGACCATGGCATTACCATCCCCCTTTTCTGCAATGGCGCTCTATGCATTGGGGCAGTGGGCTGGAACTGTGGACAGATTAAACAACCTTGACAGTAGGTTTGAACATCCTTTAATATATGGGGCCAAAAGGTATATTCACGCAATATTTAATATATGAGTTTGGCACCACGATGGCCAGACGTGAGAGCATCATGGACATGTTGAAGCATAAGACCTCGGAACTGGGTAGGTACCACCCATTGTTGGATACCTGTTTCGGAGGTTCTAATTAACAAACCATCCTGTAATTTGAATTGTGATTTGGATTTCATTAAGATTCTAAGATCTTCCTTACCAATACAATCATCTTTTGAGATAGGGTTATTTTTAGGGTCTTCTATATGTTTATAGAAAATACCTATAATGGGGTCTTCCTTTTGACTAATGATCAGGTCCTCACTAGGAGAATCCTGACTCCATTGTACTAGGTTAGGCTCACGTTGTTGTTTAGTCTGGTTTCTGGTAATGGCTTCTACCTGAATTACAACCATTAAGTGGTCGATATTAAGGAGTTCTCCAGTTATGGCTCCCTGTTTGGGAGATCATTGCCTTCCTTATCAGGACCTAGAATCCTGGAATGACCCTTGGTCTTTTTCCAGTGTATGGTTAACCCATTGGATACCACTAGATTATCAATCTTGCAGAACAACTTGCCATGTTTGACTGGTCTGTTGTTAGTTTTCTGCATGCCATTTCTTTTCCAAGTTGGCAGATATTCAACAAAACTGTCACGCACATAATTTGAGTCAGTAATGATCACAAATTCATGAATACCTTTTTCAATAGCCATTTCAATGGTTTTTAGAACAGCAGTAAGTTCTGCAACTTGACTGGATCTTGGTCCAATGTTGAAACCTACAGAAATATTTGGGAATCCATTGGCCCAAGTTATACCAATGCTGGCAACTAATCTGCGCTCATTATCAATAGTGGCATGGTAAGAACAACCATCAACATATGCCCAAGGTAGTGTTTGACACTGGTCCTCATATATTTTATATGGGGAAAGTAGTTGTTCCTCCAGGAAATCATCTTCTAATAACTCTTCCCCATGGTCCTTAGCAGTACAGTCATGGAGCTCAGCAAGCCCCTGTGCGACTGGATTCTTTTTATTTTGCTTGTAGCAAATTTCTAAAGGCCAGCCTTGTAAGGAAAGGGTCCAAGCTGTTATGCGGCTATTGGACAGGTTCCCATCTCTTATTCTCTCACTTTGCATATATATCAAAGGCTGGTGGGCCGTTTCTACAATAATTTTCTCGCTCTGTATGTAGCTGCAGAAATTTTGTAGAGCCCATACAATAGATAAGAGGGCTTTTTGTAATCACTAAATTTTATTTCTACTGGGGATAACATTTTGCTTGCATAAGCAATGACTTTGCTTAAATTATCATGCTTTTGGTATAAAACAGCACTCATGCTTATATCGGTGTAACCTGTCTCTAATTAGAAAGGTTTGCCGCCTTCAGGGTAAGCTAAGCAAGGTGCTTGAGTGAGTTTTTTTCTGATGTAGCAGTGGTTTAGCTAATTCTGCATAATTGTCAATACATTTGCGAGAATAATTTGTCATACCCAGGAATGATCATAATTCCTTTAAGTTAGTTGGGTTCTTAGAATTTGTTATAGCTTCCACCTTTTTCTTCTGAGGATTTAACCCTTCAGAAGTAACTTCATGTCCCAAGAAGTTTTACACTGTTACGGCACCATTGGGCTTTTTGTAGGGATAGCTTGACACCTGCCCTTTTAAGTTGGCTGAGGACATGTTTAAGCTCCGTGATGTGTCTTTCAAAGTCTGTGCTTTTGATTAACACATCAACATAAGATAAGGTCCCCCTTTCCAGTACATCAGGCATAGCCTAATGCATGATTACAGCAAATTCATGTCCTGAATTTATGTATCCAAACGGAAGTCTTTGGAATGCATACTGGACCTTTTGGAAGGGGAATGCAAGCTTATACTGGTCTTCCTCATGTACCTTTTATAGTCCAGTATACTTGCGCGCAATCAATGGCAGTGAATATTTTAGATCCCTGCATCTGCGCTAGGCACTGGTCAATGTATGGTACAGGCCAGCCAGACATATATACTTGTTTGTTCAGCTGTCTTAAGTCAGCACACAAATGCCATTGTCAATTGGGCTTAAGAATACCTAGAATAGGATTATTATAAGAGCTATGCACCTGTCTGATAGTACCCCTTTCTTCTAAGTTTCTTATGATTTCTGCAAGAGCATCATAGGAGGCTAAAGGAAGTCTGTATTGTGTAACAAATACAGGTGGTGCATTGGGATAGGTTTGGATTCTTGCAATGTGCAGGTCTGTAGTCCCACAGTCATAAGAATCCCTAGCAAAAATGTCCTGGTATTCCATCAGGAGTTCTCGTAGTTGTTGGCGTTCTCCATCATTGGAAAAACCATTAGCTAAGGGGATTTGCTCTTCGACTATTTGCTGAAATCCTGGAAAGATTTTAGGCTGTCCTATCTCATAGGCTTCTTCCAACCTAGAGATGCTTATATCGGTGTAACCTGTCTCTAATTAGAAAGGTTTGCCGCCTTCAGGGTAAGCTAAGCAAGGTGCTTGAGTGAGTTTTTTTCTGATGTAGCAGTGGTTTAGCTAATTCTGCATAATTGTCAATACATTTGCGAGAATAATTTGTCATACCCAGGAATGATCATAATTCCTTTAAGTTAGTTGGGTTCTTAGAATTTGTTATAGCTTCCACCTTTTTCTTCTGAGGATTTAACCCTTCAGAAGTAACTTCATGTCCCAAGAAGTTTTACACTGTTACGGCACCATTGGGCTTTTTGTAGGGATAGCTTGACACCTGCCCTTTTAAGTTGGCTGAGGACATGTTTAAGCTCCGTGATGTGTCTTTCAAAGTCTGTGCTTTTGATTAACACATCAACATAAGATAAGGTCCCCCTTTCCAGTACATCAGGCATAGCCTAATGCATGATTACAGCAAATTCATGTCCTGAATTTATGTATCCAAACGGAAGTCTTTGGAATGCATACTGGACCTTTTGGAAGGGGAATGCAAGCTTATACTGGTCTTCCTCATGTACCTTTTATAGTCCAGTATACTTGCGCGCAATCAATGGCAGTGAATATTTTAGATCCCTGCATCTGCGCTAGGCACTGGTCAATGTATGGTACAGGCCAGCCAGACATATATACTTGTTTGTTCAGCTGTCTTAAGTCAGCACACAAATGCCATTGTCAATTGGGCTTAAGAATACCTAGAATAGGATTATTATAAGAGCTATGCACCTGTCTGATAGTACCCCTTTCTTCTAAGTTTCTTATGATTTCTGCAAGAGCATCATAGGAGGCTAAAGGAAGTCTGTATTGTGTAACAAATACAGGTGGTGCATTGGGATAGGTTTGGATTCTTGCAATGTGCAGGTCTGTAGTCCCACAGTCATAAGAATCCCTAGCAAAAATGTCCTGGTATTCCATCAGGAGTTCTCGTAGTTGTTGGCGTTCTCCATCATTGGAAAAACCATTAGCTAAGGGGATTTGCTCTTCGACTATTTGCTGAAATCCTGGAAAGATTTTAGGCTGTCCTATCTCATAGGCTTCTTCCAACCTAGAGATGAGATCCCCTTGATTATAATTTACATTGCCCCCATGATTCTGGGTATTGGGATATTTTAGCTCTTTGATCTACTGATCAAATACTAGGGAGGCTTCTTCAATTTTACAGATGCCTTCCTCTGAGCTGAAGGGATAAATAGACTGAATTGTAAACAATCCCTCCGGCATAGATGCAAAGGATTGTTCTATTAACTGTTCTTCAGTTAAGTATTCTTCAGATATTAGCCCAATTATATTATTCTGGAATCCAAAAGTGTAATAACTGGATTCCAGCGCATATCCTATGGTAGTTCCCTTGGATAAGGTGATATTCTGTGGGGTCATGTTATGCACAATAACATGTATTGGAATATTTCCAATATTTACCATGGGAGTATGGGTCATTGTTTATACCCAGATTTTGCATTCTATGGGAGATGCATATTAGCGTTTTCAGAAGTTTTTAATTTCTGACCCCTTTTTACCTAAAAGGGTAAGAGAAGTTGATCATTATCAATATCATTACACCTGCATATTCACTGCATATGGCAATTTTTGATTGGATTTCAGAGCTGCATTTTCATCCTGGAATATTTCAGGGTCCCCTTTCAACCTGCTCCAGAGGCAAAGGTTAATCAAATCTATTTGTATGGCATATTTATGTAAGAGATTGTTGCCAATATATATTTGATTACAGGGATTATTTAAAACTCAAAACAGGTGTTTTGCTGATTTTATTACCTATAGAAATGTATAATAAACATTTAGCTGTAATGTTATAGCTTTCAAATTTATCATCTAGGCCATGGACCCAGTGATCTTGGGGAGAAAGATATTTAATCACTTTAGGTTCAGCTATCTGTGCCAATAAACCTTCGCTTATATAGCTAGCTTCCTGTTTTAAGTTTAATTTGACATACTTGGTTTTTCCAAGGTCATGCACTTGCAAAGGGATAAATAGATCATCTTTAACCTTCTTAATTTCTGTGAGGAATTGAGTGATCTCCCCCTTTAGGGGACTTAGTGTCCCCTTTGTGGAGAGATATTGTTAATACATCGCCATCTAAGGAAATATTGGCTATCTTTCCAGGCAGAATTTTAAAAGTATGATCATCAGAGCCACTTAGGGGTGTCTGATCATCTATCTGCAGTTACTTCAGGTACAGAGTTATTCCTGAAATGAATCTCCACAGCATCTGGCTTCTCTTCCACCACATGACAGTTATGTCTGGTGTGAGACATGCTTGACCGCTCATAATTAATAGGTCATTTTACTTGTGACCAAATTACATTATTTATGCAATCAATTATGGTGCTTAATTGCTTCAGGAGATCAATACCAATGATTAAACGATCAGTTGGCAGATCCACTATAATGACATGGTGTCTTATGACCCTGGTCCCCAGCTTTAGCTTTAACCATGCCGTACCCCAAACTTTGAGGGAATCGCCCCCAACACCTATTAGTGAACCATCAAATTTCCTTAGCTTCGGTTTGTGGGGCGTTAGCTCATCTAGCTGTGTGTAGTACTTGTGGAATAGAATAGTTGCCTGAGATCCAGTATCAATTAATCCCATGATAGGGTTAGTAACAGAATCCTGGATCTCAGTTGATACATAATATCTCCCTGCAGTTTCTACCATTTTCACACATAAAGTTATCATGTTTAAACACTTGTGGACTTCACCACAGTTTACTTGGGTTTAATACATCACCTGACACGGCACAATCCTTATCGACCGCCTGCTCTGTAATAGGGATAATGGGCTTCCTGCGTACGGCACTGCAGTTAGGGGATACTTCCTCCTGTGGGGAGTGTTCTGCATGTCCATCTGTTGGAATAATACTTAGGGACAACTGAAAAATAGGAAAGTCATAAATACTTCCAGACTGGGGACACCTGTCATCACATTCAGGCCTTCTGTTTCTGGGCTGTAGGGAGAGAATTTGATTAGTATAATTTTTAGCATTCATTATCTCATTCGGTATTTCTCTCCCCTCAGATGATATCAGAGTATTTATGACTGTGCCTGTGGCCCACTGTTGACCACTGGCTGTACCCCTAAAAAAGTATTATTCGGTTGCTGACCCATAAACACTTGACTCATATTAGCGAATTGTTCGCTCAACCGATTTAGCTGGGTACTAAGCTGATATACTTGATTGTACAAGTTACCCCTACCCCTGGGCCTATCTCTTGATCCCCCATAGTAGTGATTCCTGGACCACTGGGTCCCCTCAGAATCAGGGCGCTGTTTCTATCCTGATGTGGTTGCTCCTGGGGTTCAGCTTGTCTCGTGTTATTTTCTTGGGGTGCACTATTTAACTGGGGTGACTGGTTATCCTGAAAATATCTGCGCCACTTATTGTATCTACCTCTACGGGGATACCTGTTGCCTTGTGGGTATTCTTTTTGTGGATACCTATTTATCTGGTTGTGCCCCCCATTTTGGGTATACTCTCTCTGCGCCTCAGCCCTTGATGGGGAAGGGGCAGATTCAAACCTTTGTGGGCTATGCCTGTTTTCTCTGGCCACTTCTGCATAAGTCTTCTTTTTGCATTCTAAATTGAGGGGGTAGGTGACACCCTAGTTTCGGCCACTACCTTAGGGTTGGGCTTTTTCTCTCTTTTATCCCCATGGTCATTGGTTTGCTGTATGGAATATAATTTTGTACTTTCCCTAATCAGCCAATCTAATGAACAGTTTTCATCAAAGTCTCTAGCCAAATTCACGTTGATAAAAGGGGGTAAGGCTTCATAAAATAAATTAACAAATTCTGCGCTCTCAAATTTGAGATCATTTTCGGCCATACTGTAAACTCTTTTTAGTGCAGAAAGGAATTTGATTGGACTTTGATTTGCGCCAAATTTCAAATTGTATACAGCCGCCTTAGCCGTGGTTGTGGTGTGATATGGCCCGAATTCCTTTTTGCACTGTTTTATTTCACTCCAATAATTAATATTCATGTCTTTGAGTGAAGCAAAGTATTTATGGTGCTTAGCCTCAAATACCCATGGCAGAAATTTAATTTTAGATTGCCCATCATTTATATTTAATACAGCTAAAGCATTTTCATAAGCCTCTAAATGATCAATTATGGAAGTTGTTCCCCTTTTGGAAAATGGGCATACTGCTCTACTTAGGAACTTAATTATGGTAGGGGTGTCATACACTTTATTAAGTACATTATCGGATTTCATTGGGACCTTATTGTTTGGGTTAGAGCGCCCTCTATCTGTCCTATCTTTACTATGCTGAAATGTCACCCGTGCATTTTGATATGGGCTGTCTGAGAAGCTAGCCCGCCCTTCTGACCCACTAAGGTAACTGCCTTCTTCCTCTGAGGCGTAATACTTATCTTGCCCTTCAGAGTTAGGTAATGGCCTAAGGGGTAAGGTTATCTCTGGGCCTGAATTAGGGCCATAATTTGGGGATTTTTGTTTATCCTCTTTCTTGCCTTATATTTTGAAACTAACTTCTGACCCAGTCCTTAATTGAGTTAATAATTTCAGCGCTAGTGTTATTATTTGAAGGCTCCTTATTGCTGCTGATTTGTCTCTAATTCATTTATTTCCCGTTCATGTTCTTTTTCAGCCCTAAGATATCTTGTTTTTAAAGTTTTAGTTTAGTTTTGACACTTTTCATAATCTTCTAAAGCTTTTAATTTAGCCACTAATTTCTGATTATATTCATTTAGGGCAGAAATCTTTTTATTAGCTTCTAGACTCTCTAACATTCTGTCTATAAAGTCTTTTTCGAATTCTCGTAATGAATAGTTTTCACCCCTTAGCTGTTCCAATTGTACGTTCTGTTGTGCCATTTGGCTAGACATCTCACAGCTCAAATACATTAGGATCGGCCAAGTTTTGAAAATTATTTTTTCACGCCCTTTTAATTACTTGCATTGACTAAGCTTCAGTAATACTTGGTATAATTCACCATCTTCAACCCACATATCTTTAACTAAACCTTTGGCCTTAGCCTTAAACCCCTTGATATAAGTGTATACATCATCCCCATTATCAAGCCTATTTCTGAGGTGGTTCATGGCCTCTATTTTAAGAGTTCCTGCCTAAACCATTTCATGAACAGAGGATCTTGGGGAGGGCACATTTTCATCATGTACAGATGTGCTAGAGTCGCTTTTATGTTGAAGACAGAGCTATTTTTTTATTTTTTTTAATAATTTTTATTGAGTGTTGAAGATAAATATACAGGTTTCTTATTGTAAGGTATATACAGTCATATGTCCTATATAACAATGGATTATCAGAGAAAATGTTAATAACAATGGACACATCGGAAAAAGTAGTAAACCTTAGAATAGAAGGCTAAGAAATACCTGTTATGCAGAATATAGAATTTCACATGGCAACCCTCATAATTTTTCAGACCCCTTCAAACTAATGAGGCCACTTATGGACCCTCTAGGACAAATACATTGGATATTACGGGAATTGTAATAATATGAGGCCACTTATGGACCTCCTGAACGCTATTAAAACATATAAAAAAAAATTGAATATGAATGCACCTCCAATGCTTCAACAGGCCACTAATGGACCTATATAAACCAAATGACTTAGATGAGGCGCTCTAATATATAATACAGTCACTCATGGACCCTTAAAATATGGGTGGTTTGAACTATAATCACACTGAGAGCTTACTATACCAATAAAACAACATGAAAAGTTCAGCAACAGTACAGTATGAGATAGGAATATAATAATCATAGGGAGAGAAATCAGCACCTAATATAAAGTATTAATAGTGAGTTAAGTTAATGTACAGTTGAACATAGCTATATCATAAAATTTGCAGTATAGTTGATAAGTGGCAAGGCTCATTTAGCTCAATACAAGTAGATATGTAGCAGGGGCCACTACCAAACATAGAGGCATATTAAACTAGTCCACTCCAGTAAATAAACTTAATGCCTAAGGTTATATTGTTTAACTGTGTTTTACATAATAGACTCATCCTGCTGTCTCGGCCGCAGACAGCATATTACATATATGGAGTATTATAGTACAGCTAGCTCACACTAGGCATTTATGAAAACAAACCTCTAATGTGGTTTACCAATCCATTGCCCTTCAGGAAAAATAGAACAGACACTTTAATATGGGGGTTATTTTATCTCCATTATGTTGGGGACTGAGTTTAGATGTGATACAAAATAAGATAAAAAAGGGTAGCAACTGTAAGAGCAGATATTTAGTGTAACAAGCCTAGATTGTCTGGTGCTGGTAATGAGCGTCTATGATTAGCAAGTTCACCTTGTTAACCTGGTATACACCTTAATTGGGGGGTAAAATAAGACATTCTCGAGCATGCAAATACAATTCAAAACATAAATGAACTATAGTGAACATATTACAAAACGAGGCCTATTAAACTATTCAGTCCTCATAGAGAGATCTGGAGATTTAAACCCCATAACAGATATGGGGCCCCTTTTTTTATTTATTTATATGACTCATTACCATCTCATGGCAGACATTAACTAAAGTTACTGTTTAATTACAATGGCTGGGAGGCAAGCTTTAAATTGTCTCTGTCTTGGATGAGTTAGGTGAGTACATGTCCTCAAATCCTGTGGCATCAGTTTATACTGTACCGTACCAAAATCAGCCCACTCCCAACCTTAGGCTTGACATCGGAGTAGGTAATGGCTCTCTCGTAGTGCATGTCATTATCCCAGCCACTGTTGCAGATCTGGACGTATTGTTTGCGAAGATCAAGTGATGCAACAACACAATGCGACTCTCCTCCAGCCAGCTGGTGTATCCCTCTGCCAGGGTCTGGCTTGTTTGGATGCCGGGGCGAAAAACTCTGGCGGTTGTCTTGAACGGTATATGACAGGTTGTGTTTGGCAACTTGACCATGTAGTAACCTCCTCCATTGCGCCTCTGAAGTAGGTAGCAGCTGTCCCCCATTGCACAGCGGTGCACAAGTTTCTGTCATATTGGCAGTGGTAGTCGGGAGATACGATAACGCATCACAGCTCTCCACTCCTACAATTAGCTGATTCTTTAGGGCTCGGTGCTTCATCTTGTCCTTGTATCCCCAGACTGTCTCAGAATGCCTGTCAGTGAGATCCTCTATTAGTATCGGTTCTCTCCTCATTTCCTGCGGAGAAGCTAGCTCTCCTTTCTCAGCTTTAGCCGATGATGTTTTCTCTCTGTATAGAAGCAGGATTTGAGAGATTTGTACTTCTAAAGTGGCAAAATCATTGCTGAGCAGCTGATGCACTCTTGTCTCCCATCTATTAAGTGCCTCCATTTTAGTTTCACAGTAGTTGCACACTTTTTTTTTTTTTTCCCGGTGACTGTTGCTCTCAGCTTTGTTTAGCGTTTGAACATATAGTAAGAAAAAAACAATAAACTATCCAGTTATATGTAAACTGGTTTGGTAACCCAGGGACCTAGGGGGGGTATTAGTGCGGAAACCCCAACAGCACTGGCAGTCAGACAATAGAGGCCTCTCTACCTCAAGGCTAGTCGCAGTGGAGTTAGCTGAAGAGCATAGGCAGGTCCGAGCTATGCTGGAAACTCCTAAATTTATCTTGAATAGTAAAGGGTTGTTTAAATTGGTTTCATCAACAGAAAAAATAAGGAAAAGTATTAAAACTCCTAATATATAGTTTAAGTGCAGGAGCTCTTCATAAACACGTCCTGCCGCAACAGCTTTAGGCTCCGCCCCCCAAGACAGAGCAATTTTAGTATGGTATTTAATAAGATAAAAACGCTTGTTTCATTTCTAAGAAATCACTGTTTGCACAATATAATTTTGTTATTAAAAATACTAATTTACTACACAAAACAATATCGCCGTAAAAAATATCACTGATCTCAGCAGTGCCTCCAACGTTTAATATATATTAGATTACAATATTATTTATGACTATCTCAGCAGTAACCTCCAATGTGTTATATATCCTAAGATTACAAGCTTATTTACTGTTGTCTCATCAGTAACCTCCCATATATTTGTATTATTTTTCTGTAGTTCTAAACAGGTGATATATTTTTAAACACTGCAAATTATATTTGTGGAGTAAAGAGGATTCAGTTTGGAAAAATATATACAGATTTATTAAACATTAAACAAGATACTAACAAGCAATATACCATTTAATTATACACAAAACAAACTCTGATACACTATGAAATAAAATATGCTATTACACTTCGTTTTAACCCTACAGGTACAAATCTAACAGTGAAGTCTATAACAAGGTAAAATAAATCAGCATGAACCTATTATGCAATATGTGTTACTAACAATGATTATTTAATGCAATCTTAGCCGAATATTACCATTAAAATTATATCCGGATACTTAGCAATTTATAGCAATTAATCAGATTCAGAAGGAATGTCTATAACCAGTAAACAATTAAAAACCTTTGACGCCTCCACAAATTTCAGCCTTAGGAAATATAATATAGCTAAATTAAATATATTTAAATATAACATTCCGAGCTTTCCTTATAGCAAGCTAAAATTTAACTACACAATATCTTTAAAAGGATTTCTTGTATTGTTAGGCGAATTAGATCCCTAGACAATATAAACCAGACTATAGGGGTAGTACATATATATAAATGGGCTTATAATTTATATCATGCCTATCTCAATAAAGACTTTAAATGGAATAACTGCTTAAATATAAGTAAAGACTTTTTATACTTCCCCAAATGTTTGCTCCTCCAAGTCCTGGGTTATCACTAGTCAAGCTGTGTGTTTCCTCGGCATCCGGTCCCACAAAATCCCTTAGTTCACAGGAAAAAGGGGCAATAATTTCCAAGGATATCAAAAATAGGAGATGGGTACCACCAGGATTCAAAAGTTCTCTTTCAAGGAATTTTTGGACATAGCTTCCAGCCTCCTTTTATGCAACCCAGAGTCCCTTGTGAGTGCTTGGTAACTCAATTTATCCTTAACTATAACTCCGCCCTACTTTCTAACAGCCATTCACAGATGTGTGAGGATCTGCAACTCTGTGATTGGATGAATACTAAGTAACTTTTGGGAATAATTCACCCAATGTTAAGTATAGCTGGTTGTACTGTTACTAACTGGTCACAAGATGGCGATGGTGAGTTGTGTGTGTGTGTATGTATGTATATGTATATGTGTATATATATATATATATATATATATATATATATATATATATATATATATATATATATATATATTCATATATCTAATCTGTGAGCTAGACTTCATGTCCACTTATATGCATGCAAATATATTTATCAATATCTTTTTATGCATTACTGGAAGGGGCAGTTCTCCAGTATTTTAAAAACTAATTTGGGTTTCATGCATGTAAGCAATGTATGTCTTAACCGGTTATTTAATGTAAAATGTGTTTTTTAGGTAACAACTAAGGGTTTTGTAATCATACACTATATATATATATATATATAGAGAGAGAGAGAGATATACACACACACTTATATGTGATTCCCTTCCTATTTAACTTATTTATATATTTAAAACATGTGATCATTATACATATATTTATCAGATTTTTGAAGTGGTTATTTGTACATTTAAAAACATGTGATCATTATACACACATAATGCAATACTGGTCATTTTTACATGTCCTTCCTTACACATTTATCTATACATTCAGACTTACATTTCCTTTCCAAACAAATATTGTCTTTTGCTTATGGGATTAGTCTGAGTTGGCCCCTAAGCCAGCAGGCATCTCATTAACATATCAGTGTGGCCCATAGGTTTGTAAATATATTCACAATAGTTTCTAGACAATGGGACTCAAACTGTGTTTCTCTTTTGCGTTTACAAACAGCAGGGGTTCTTCCTGGCAAAAGGTAACTTTTGGACACGTGATCCAAGATAATTTACATTATCTTATGAGTCATGAAGGTGTGGTAAATGTTAGCCAAATGCTTCTGTTAAATTGAAATGCCAGATCCAAGATGCTTTTAAATACATTTCCTGTATCAAATTAATTATTTTTATAATTTGAAAAATAATTCTTCTGATATAGACAGCGCCCCACAAATGATGTAACAGTATTGATATTGCAGTGTCCTCTGAACAAAAATCACAATAGAGCAAAGTGTTTCCAAACTAGTGGTGATATAGAAAATTGGCTTACCAGTTTAAAGTCTATTGTGATTTTTGTTCACAGGACACTGCAATATCAATACAAAGAACTTTAGGATACTATAGGATCTCCTTGTTTAAAGTAAGAACCACCGAGACAGCATGCTGAAACTTTTTTACTTAATTGTAAGAACTTGTCAGTATATGGCTGGGTTATAACACAATATATTTAATAATTATCCTTTAACCCTTTAATGACCACAGCACTTTTCCATTTTCTGTCCGTTTGGGACCAGGGCTATTTTTACATTTCTGCGGTGTTTGTGTTTAGCTGTAATTTTCCTCTTACTCGTTTACTGTACCCACACATATTATATACCGTTTTTCTCGCCATTAAATGGACTTTCTAAAGATACCATTATTTTCATCATATCTTATAATTTACTATAAAAAATTTTTATAAAATATGAGGAAAAAATGGAAAAAAACACACTTTTTCTAACTTTGACCCCCAAAATCTGTTACACATCTACAATCACCAAAAAACAACCATGCTAAATAGTTTCTAAATTTTGTCCTGAGTTTAGAAATACCCAATGTTTACATCTTCTTTGCTTTTTTTGCAAGTTATAGGGCAATAAATACAAGTAGCACTTTGCTATTTCCAAACCACTTTTTTTTTTTGAAAATGAGCTCTAGTTACATTGGGACACTGATATCTTTCAGGAATCCTTGAATATCCATTGACATGTATATATTTCTCCAACATAGGTGTGTCCGGTCCACGGCGTCATCCTTACTTGTGGGATATTCTCTTCCCCAACAGGAAATGGCAAAGAGCCCAGCAAAGCTGGTCACATGATCCCTCCTAGGCTCCGCCTACCCCAGTCATTCTCTTTGCCGTTGTACAGGCAACATCTCCACGGAGATGGCTTAGAGTTTGTTATTTTAAAATAGTGCTGGTATGTACTATTTACTCAGAAACAGAAAAGAGATGAAGATTTCTGTTTGTATGAGGAAAATGATTTTAGCAACCGTTACTAAAATCCATGGCTGTTCCACACAGGACTGTTGAGAGGAATTAACTTCAGTTAGGGGAACAGTGAGCAGTCTCTTGCTGCTTGAGGTATGACACATTCTAACAAGACGATGTAATGCTGGAAGCTGTCATTTTCCCTATGGGATCCGGTAAGCCATGTTTATTAAGATTGTAAATAAGGGCTTCACAAGGGCTTATTAAGACTGTAGACTTTTTCTGGGCTAAATCGATTCATTATTAACACATATTTAGCCTTGAGGAATCATTTAATCTGGGTATTTTGATAAGTTTATATCGGCAGGCACTTTTTTAGACACCTTTCTCTTTAGGGGCTTTCCCAAATCATAGGCAGAGCCTCATTTTCGCGCCGGTGTTGCGCACTTGTTTTTGAGAGGCATGACATGCAGTCGCATGTGTGAGGAGCTCTGATACATAGAAAAGACTTTCTGAAGGCGTCATTTGGTATCGTATTCCCCTTTGGGCTTGGTTGGGTCTCAGCAAAGCAGACACCAGGGACTGTAAAGGGGTTAAAGTTAAAAACGGCTCCGGTTCCGTTATTTTAAGGGTTAAAGCTTCCAAATTTGGGGTGCAATACTTTTAAGGCTTTAAGACACTGTGGTGAAATTTTGGTGAATTTTGAACAATTCCTTCATATTTTTTCGCAATTGCAGTAATAAAGTGTGTTCAGTTTAAAATTTAAAGTGACAGTAACGGTTTTATTTTAAAACGTTTTTTGTACTTTGTTATCAAGTTTATGCCTTTTTAACATGTCTGAACTACCAGATAGACTGTGTTCTGAATGTGGGGAAGCCAGAGTTCCTTCTCATTTAAATAAATGTGATTTATGTGACAATGACAATGATGCCCAAGATGATTCCTCAAGTGAGGGGAGTAAGCATGGTACTGCATCATTCCCTCCTTCGTCTACACGAGTCTTGCCCACTCAGGAGGCCCCTAGTACATCTAGCGCGCCAATACTCCTTACTATGCAACAATTAACGGCTGTAATGGATAATTCTGTCAAAAACATTTTAGCCAAAATGCACACTTATCAGCGTAAGCGCGACTGCTCTGTTTTAGATACTGAAGAGCATGACGACGCTGATAATAATGGTTCTGAAGGGCCCCTAAACCAGTCTGATGGGGCCAGGGAGGTTTTGTCTGAGGGAGAAATTACTGATTCAGGGAACATTTCTCAACAAGCTGAACCTGATGTGATTACGTTTAAATTTAAGTTGGAACATCTCCGCATTCTGCTTAAGGAGGTATTATCCACTCTGGATGATTGTGACAAGTTGGTCATCCCAGAGAAACTATGTAAAATGGACAAGTTCCTAGAGGTCCCGGGGCTCCCAGAAGCTTTTCCTATACCCAAGCGGGTGGCGGACATTGTAAATAAAGAATGGGAAAGGCCCGGTATTCCTTTCGTCCCTCCCCCCATATTTAAAAAATTGTTTCCTATGGTCGACCCCAGAAAGGACTTATGGCAGACAGTCCCCAAGGTCGAGGGAGCGGTTTCCACTTTAAACAAACGCACCACTATACCCATAGAAGATAGTTGTGCTTTCAAAGATCCTATGGATAAAAAATTAGAAGGTTTACTTAAAAAGATGTTTGTTCAGCAGGGTTACCTTCTACAACCAATTTCATGCATTGTCCCTGTCGCTACAGCCGCGTGTTTCTGGTTCGATGAGCTGGTAAAGGCGGTCGACAGTGATTCTCCTCCTTATGAGGAGATTATGGACAGAATCAATGCTCTCAAATTGGCTAATTCTTTCACCCTAGACGCCACTTTGCAATTGGCTAGGTTAGCGGCTAAGAATTCTGGGTTTGCTATTGTGGCGCGCAGAGCGCTTTGGTTGAAATCTTGGTCAGCTGATGCGTCTTCCAAGAACAAGCTACTTAACATTCCTTTCAAGGGGAAAACGCTGTTTGGCCCTGACTTGAAAGAGATTATCTCTGATATCACTGGGGGTAAGGGCCATGCCCTTCCTCAGGATCGGCCTTTCAAGGCCAAAAATAAACCTAATTTTCGTCCCTTTCGTAGAAACGGACCAGCCCAAAGTGCTACGTCCTCTAAGCAAGAGGGTAATACTTCTCAAGCCAAGCCAGCTTGGAGACCAATGCAAGGCTGGAACAAGGGAAAGCAGGCCAAGAAACCTGCCACTGCTACCAAGACAGCATGAAATGTTGGCCCCCGATCCGGGACCGGATCTGGTGGGGGGCAGACTCTCTCTCTTCGCTCGGGCTTGGGCAAGAGATGTTCTGGATCCTTGGGCGCTAGAAATAGTCTCCCAAGGTTATCTTCTGGAATTCAAGGGGCTTCCCCCAAGGGGGAGGTTCCACAGGTCTCAGTTGTCTTCAGACCACATAAAAAGACAGGCATTCTTACGTTGTGTAGAAGACCTGTTAAAAATGGGAGTGATTCATCCTGTTCCATTAGGAGAACAAGGGATGGGGTTCTACTCCAATCTGTTCATAGTTCCCAAAAAAGAGGGAACGTTCAGACCAATCTTAGATCTCAAGATCTTAAACAAGTTTCTCAAGGTTCCATCGTTCAAAATGGAAACCATTCGAACAATTCTTCCTTCCATCCAGGAAGGTCAATTCATGACCACGGTGGATTTAAAGGATGCGTATCTACATATTCCTATCCACAAGGAACATCATCGGTTCCTAAGGTTCGCATTCCTGGACAAGCATTACCAGTTCGTGGCGCTTCCTTTCGGATTAGCCACTGCTCCAAGGATTTTCACAAAGGTACTAGGGTCCCTTCTAGTTGTGCTAAGACCAAGGGGCATTGCTGTAGTACCTTACTTGGACGACATTCTGATTCAAGCGTCGTCCCTTCCTCAAGCAAAGGCTCACACGGACATTGTCCTGGCCTTTCTCAGATCTCACGGATGGAAAGTGAACGTGGAAAAGAGTTCTCTATCTCCGTCAACAAGGGTTCCCTTCTTGGGGACAATAATAGACTCCTTAGAAATGAGGATTTTTCTGACAGAGGCCAGAACAACAAAACTTCTAGACTCTTGTCGGATACTTCATTCCGTTCCTCTTCCTTCCATAGCGCAGTGCATGGAAGTGATAGGTTTGATGGTAGCGGCAATGGACATAGTTCCTTTTGCGCGCATTCATCTAAGACCATTACAACTGTGCATGCTCAGTCAGTGGAATGGGGACTATACAAACTTGTCTCCGAGGATACAAGTAAATCAGAGGACCAGAGACTCACTCCGTTGGTGGCTGTCCCTGGACAACCTGTCACAAGGGATGACCTTCCGCAGACCAGAGTGGGTCATTGTCACGACCGACGCCAGTCTGATGGGCTGGGGCGCGGTCTGGGGATCCCTGAAAGCTCAGGGTCTTTGGTCTCGGGAAGAATCTCTTCTACCGATAAATATTCTGGAACTGAGAGCGATATTCAATGCTCTCAAGGCTTGGCCTCAGCTAGCGAGGGCCAAGTTCATACGGTTTCAATCAGACAACATGACAACTGTTGCGTACATCAACCATCAGGGGGGAACAAGGAGTTCCCTGGCGATGGAAGAAGTGACCAAAATCATTCTATGGGCGGAGTCTCACTCCTGCCACCTGTCTGCTATCCACATCCCAGGAGTGGAAAATTGGGAAGCGGATTTTCTGAGTCGTCAGACATTGCATCCGGGGGAGTGGGAACTCCATCCGGAAATCTTTGCCCAAGTCACTCAACTGTGGGGCATTCCAGACATGGATCTGATGGCCTCTCGTCAGAACTTCAAAGTTCCTTGCTACGGGTCCAGATCCAGGGATCCCAAGGCGGCTCTAGTGGATGCACTAGTAGCACCTTGGACCTTCAAACTAGCTTATGTATTCCCGCCGTTTCCTCTCATCCCCAGGCTGGTAGCCAGGATCAATCAGGAAAGGGCGTCGGTGATCTTGATAGCTCCTGCGTGGCCACGCAGGACTTGGTATGCAGATCTGGTGAATATGTCATCGGTTCCACCATGGAAGCTACCTTTGAGACGAGACCTTCTTGTTCAAGGTCCGTTCGAACATCCGAATCTGGTCTCACTCCAGCTGACTGCTTGGAGATTGAACGCTTGATCTTATCGAAGCGAGGGTTCTCAGATTCTGTTATCGATACTCTTGTTCAGGCCAGAAAGCCTGTAACTAGAAAGATTTACCACAAAATTTGGAAAAAATATATCTGTTGGTGTGAATCTAAAGGATTCCCTTGGGACAAGGTTAAGATTCCTGAGATTCTATCCTTCCTTCAAGAAGGATTGGAAAAAGGATTATCTGCAAGTTCCCTGAAGGGACAGATTTCTGCCTTGTCTGTGTTACTTCACAAAAAGCTGGCAGCTGTGCCAGATGTTCAAGCCTTTGTTCAGGCTCTGGTTAGAATCAAGCCTGTTTACAAACCTTTGACTCCTCCTTGGAGTCTCAACTTAGTTCTTTCAGTTCTTCAGGGGGTTCCGTTTGAACCCTTACATTCCGTTGATATTAAGTTATTATCTTGGAAAGTTTTGTTTTTGGTTGCAATTTCTTCTGCTAGAAGAGTTTCAGAATTATCTGCTCTGCAGTGTTCTCCTCCTTATCTGGTGTTCCATGCAGATAAGGTGGTTTTACGTACTAAACCTGGTTTTCTTCCAAAAGTTGTTTCTAACAAAAACATTAACCAGGAGATTATCGTACCTTCTCTGTGTCCGAAACCAGTTTCGAAGAAGGAACGTTTGTTGCACAATTTGGATGTTGTTCGCGCTCTAAAATTCTATTTAGATGCTACAAAGGATTTTAGACAAACATCTTCCTTGTTTGTTGTTTGTTCCGGTAAAAGGAGAGGTCAAAAAGCAACTTCTACCTCTCTCTCTTTTTGGATTAAAAGCATCATCAGATTGGCTTACGAGACTGCCGGACGGCAGCCTCCCGAAAGAATCACAGCTCATTCCACTAGGGCTGTGGCTTTCACATGGGCCTTCAAGAACGAGGCTTCTGTTGATCAGATATGTAGGGCAGCGACTTGGTCTTCACTGCACACTTTTACCAAATTTTACAAGTTTGATACTTTTGCTTCTTCTGAGGCTATTTTTGGGAGAAAGGTTTTGCAAGCCGTGGTGCCTTCCATCTAGGTGACCTGATTTGCTCCCTCCCATCATCCGTGTCCTAAAGCTTTGGTATTGGTTCCCACAAGTAAGGATGACGCCGTGGACCGGACACACCTATGTTGGAGAAAACAGAATTTATGTTTACCTGATAAATTACTTTCTCCAACGGTGTGTCCGGTCCACGGCCCGCCCTGGTTTTTTAATCAGGTCTGATAGTTTATTTTCTTTAACTACAGTCACCACGGTTTCATATGGTTTCTCCTATGCAAATATTCCTCCTTAACGTCGGTCGAATGACTGGGGTAGGCGGAGCCTAGGAGGGATCATGTGACCAGCTTTGCTGGGCTCTTTGCCATTTCCTGTTGGGGAAGAGAATATCCCACAAGTAAGGATGACGCCGTGGACCGGACACACCGTTGGAGAAAGTAATTTATCAGGTAAACATAAATTCTGTTTTTTTTCAGAAGACATCCCAAAGTATTGATCTAGGCCCATTTTGGTATATTTCATGACACCATTTCACCGCCAAATGTGATCAAATAAAAAAAAAATGTTCACTTTTTCACAATTTTTTTCACAAACTTTAGGTTTCTCACTGAAATTATTTACAAACAACTTGTGCAATTGTGGCACAAATAGATGTAAATGCTTCTCTGGGATACCCTTTGTTCATAAATAGCAGACATATATGGCGTTGGCATTTTTTTTTGGTAATTCGAAGACCGCTAAATGCCACTGCGCACCACACGTGTATTATGCCCAGCAGTGGAGGGGTTAATTAGGGAGCATGTAGGGAGCTTTTAAGGTTGATTTTAGCTTTAGTTTAGTGTAGTAGACAACCCCAAGAATTGATCTAGGCCCATCTTGGTATATTTCATGCCACCATTTCCACGCCAAATGCGATCAAATTAAAAAAAAAACGTTCACTTTTTCACAAACTTTTGTTTTCTCACTGAAATTATTTACAAATAGCTTGTGCAATTATGGCACAAATGGTTGTAAATGCTTCTCTGGGATCCCCTTTGTTCAGAAATAGCAGACATATATGGCTTTGGCATTGCTTTTTGGTAATTAGAAGGCCACGAAATGCCACTATGTACAACACGTGTATTATGCCCAGCAGTGAAGGGGTTAATTAGGGAGCTTGTAGGGTTAAGTTTAGCTTTAGTGTAGTGTAGTAGACAACTCAAAGTATTGATCTAGGCCCATTTTGGTATATTTCATGCCACCATTTCCACGCCAAATGCGATCAAATTAAAAAAAAACTTTCACTTTTTCACAAACTTTTGTTTTCTCACTGAAATTATTTACAAATAGCTTGTGCAATTATGGCACAAATGGTTGTAAATGCTTCTCTGGGATCCCCTTTGTTCAGAAATAGCAGACATATATGGCTTTGGCATTGCTTTTTGGTAATTAGAAGGCCACGAAATGCTGCTGCGCATCACACGTGTATTATGCCCAGCAGTGAAGGGGTTAATTAGGTAGTTTGTAGGGAGCTTGCAGGGTTCATTTTAGCTTTAGTGTAGAGATCAGCCTCCCACCTGACACATCAGACCCCCTGATCCCTCCCAAACGGTGCTCTTCCCTCTCCCACCCCACAATTGTCCCTGCCATCTTAAGTACTGGCAGAAAGTCTGCCAGTACCAAAATAAAAGGTATTTCCCCCTTAGCCCCCAACCTCCCTGATCCCCCCCCCCCAAACAGCTCTCTAACCCTCCCCCTCTGCCTTACTGGGAGCCATCTTGGGTACTGGCAGCTGTCTGCCAGTACCCAGTTTCTGCAAAATAATGCTTTTTAATTATTTTTTTATTTTTTTTTCTGTAGTGTAGCTTCCCCCCCCCAAAGAACAACCCCTCTCCACCTGCCAGATAACTTCAATTTTAAAAAAAAAATACCCAACCCAACTTTTATTTTTAATTCTTTTCTGTAGTGTAGCCGTTCCCACCCGCATCCACCCCGTGCACGCGCCCGCCCTCCCGTGCACGCGCGCGTCCGTGTGCGCCCCCTGGCGATCCCGCCCCCTCTACGTCATATGGTCCATCGATGGCCGCCCACCCGCCTCCCACGTAAGCTCCCACCCACCAACGATACCGGCCATCGATGTCCGGTGCAGAGAGGGCCACAGAGTGGCTCTCTCTGCATCGGATGGCCAAGGGGGGTTATTGCAGGATGCCTCGATATCGAGGCATCACTGCAATAAACCGAAAGTGGCTGTAAGCGATCAGGATCGCTTCCAGCTGCTTTCCAGACCAAGGACGTACGCCATACGTCCTCGGTCATTAACTGTATTTTTTTTTGAGGACGTATGGCGTACGTCCTTGGTCGTTAAGGGGTTAAACTAAACCCCAATAAAATATGCATATACCCAAAACCATAAAATTAATATAAATTCCTGAATTCTTTTTATTAGTTAATATCTATAAACACATTGAAATATATTTATAGGAACCAAAATATGAATCAATACTATACACGTTTGAATTATTAAAATATGCTATACTCTTTACAAAGCAAACCAAATTGTAACTTTATAACTAACCTTATTCATAATTGCATTAAAATATCACACTGAGACAAAGATATAAGCCACTAATATTCAGACAATACAATTAAATTATTTACCCCACAATTGATTCTCATGCAATTCTAATTAGGACACTAAAAGTACATATATCCTTAATGTAAACAGTCACTTTGAATGCCAATTTATCTAACTGAAATAAATTCTTAGTTATCTACAATTAAGACAATTCTAGAATATATATATATGTACATTTTCCAGGATAAATTTCTTAGCACTAATGATTAGTTTAAAATACACAGACTATGAAATACTAGTTTTAAAATACACATATGCTCTTTAAATTTATTTACTACAGCAACAAGGAATGCTTATTTCTCTTGTTAAGTGTATCCAGTCCACGGATCATCCATTACTTGTGGGATATTCTCCTTCCCAACAGGAAGTTGCAAGAGGATCACCCACAGCAGAGCTGCTACATAGCTCCTCCCCTCACTGCCATATCCAGTCATTCTCTTGCAACTATCAACAAAGATGGACGTAGTAAGAGGAGAGTGGTGTATTATAGTTTGTTTTTTAACTTCAATCAAAAGTTTGTTATTTTTAAATGGTACCGGAGTGTACTGTTTATCTTAGGCAGTATTTAGAAGAAGAATCTGCCTGCATTTTCTATGATCTTAGCAGAAGTAACTAAGATCCATGGCTGTTCTCACATATTCTGAGGAGTGAGGTAACTTCAGAGGGGAATGGCGTGCAGGTTTTCCTGCAATAAGGTATGTGCAGTTAATATTTTTCTAAGGATGGAATTTGCTAGAAAATGCTGCTGATACCGGATTAATGTAAGTAAAGCCTTAAATGCAGTGATAGCGACTGGTATCAGGCTTATTAATAGAGATACATACTCTTATAAAAGTGTAATATAAAACGTTTGCTGGCATGTTTAATCGTTTTTATATATGTTTGGTGACAAAACTTATTGGTGCCTAGTTTTTTTCCACATGGCTGGTTTGATTTTTGCCTAGAAACAGAGGCTTTCCACTGTTGCAATATGAGTGGGAAGGGCCTATTTTAGTGCTTTTCTGTGCAGCTAAAAATACTGACAGACATTCAGCTTCCCTCTGCATGATACAGGACATCTCTGAAGGGCTCAAAAGGCTTCAAAGTCGTGTTTGAGGAGGGTAACAATCACAGTAGACTGTGGCAGTTGTTGTGACTGTGTTTAAAAAAAAAAAAACGTTTTTGTCATTTATTATTCTGTTGAACAGATTTGCAAGGCTGCAACTTGGTCTTCCCTTCATACTTTTTCCAAATTTTACAAATTTGATACTTTTGCTTCTTCGGAGGCTGTTTTTGGGAGAAAGGTTCTACAGGCAGTGGTTCCTTCCGTTTAAGTTCCTTCCTTGTCCCTCCCATCATCCGTGTACTTTAGCTTTGGTATTGGTATCCCACAAGTAATGGATGATCCGTGGACTGGATACACTTAACAAGAGAAAACACAATTTATGCTTACCTGATAAATTTATTTCTCTTGTAGTTTATCCAGTCCACGGCCCGCCCTGTCCTTTTCAGGCAGGTCTAAATTTTAATTAAACTGCAGTCACCACTGCACCCTATGGTTTCTCCTTTCTCGGCTTGTTTCGGTTGAATGACTGGATATGGCAGTGAGGGGAGGAGCTATGTAGCAGCTCTGCTGTGGGTGATCCTCTTGCAACTTCCTGTTGGGAAGGAGAATATCCCACAAGTAATGGATGATCCGTGGACTGGATACACTACAAGAGAAATAAATTTATCAGGTAAGCATAAATTATGTTTTTACATGTTTACCTATATTTTAGCAACCTTTTAATACTTTACCAAAATGAACACCAAATCAATAAGTCAGTTTCCAAAAACTTCTTGTTTCATCTCAGAAGACAATATAAGTATATTTTGCAATTAATGAGAAAAGTTAGCCCAGCTTTGCTATAGTAAACTGTAGTTCAAATGCAGCCAATTTCCAGTTACAAGTTAGCTCAGCAGCCTCTCCTTTCCCTATATTGCATTGTCTTAAATATGTTTGAATCATTGATGAAACAATGTGGGAGGCCCTACGGATCTGCTTTGTGATTTGTTCATTTTGGAAATGTATGTTGCCAGGGAGATGCATCTTTGTTAACAACCAATTGTCTTTTGGCTGTAATTCTTGCATCGCAACACCGGATTTTGGCCATCGGGGGGCAACATGACAAACAGATTCATTTAACCATTTCTAGACAATGGAAATATTTCTTTAAAATATGTGTTCAAAATGCCATAATTTCTTTACATTAATAAGTTACATGTTCACATGTACTGGAACACATTAATGTCACATTATTCCTTCTGATTATTTTAATATGAAACATCAGTATTATTTTTAATATCATATTACATCAAAGCAATTTATACTGCTAACTATTCCAAAATTAATAGCATTTAAAATCCATTTAAAAATAGCATTCATTATCCTGGAATTGCATTGCATCTCAACAGGAACACAATGCACTTCATATCTCCAATGGCCATACCAGCTGCAGACCTAAAATAAAATAATAGTGTTATTTATATTTTCTCTTGTTAAGTGTATCCAGTCCACGGATCATCCATTACTTGTGGGATATTCTCCTTCCCAACAGGAAGTTGCAAGAGGATCACCCACAGCAGAGCTGCTATATAGCTCCTCCCCTCACTGCCATATCCAGTCATTCTCTTGCAACTCTCAACTAAGATGGAGGTCGTAAGAGGACTGTGGTGTTTTATACTTAGTTTATTTCTTCAATCAAAAGTTTATTTTTAAATGGTACCGGAGTGTACTGTTTATCTCAGGCAGTATTTAGAAGAAGAATCTGCCTGCGTTTTCTATGATCTTAGCAGAAGTAACTAAGATCCTTTGCTGTTCTCACATATTCTGAGGAGTGAGGTAACTTCAGAGGGGGAATAGCGTGCAGGTTTTCCTGTAATAAGGTATGTGCAGTTAAAATATTTTTCTAGGGATGGAATTTGCTAGAAAATGCTGCTGATACCGAAGTAATGTAAGTAAAGGCTTAAATGCAGTGATAGCGACTGGTATCAGGCTTATTAATAGAGATACATACTCTTATAAAAGTGTATTTTAAAACGTTTGCTGGCATGTTTAATCGTTTTTTACATATGTTTGGTGATAAAACTTATTGGGGCCTAGTTTTTTCCACATGGCTGGCTTGAATTTTGCCTAGTAACAGTTCCCTGAGGCTTCCCACTGTTGTAATATGAGTGGGAGGGGCCTATTTTAGCGGGTTTTTTTGCACAGCAAAAATTACAGACACAGACATCCAGCTTCTTCCTGCATGATCCAGGACTTCTCTGAAGGGCTCAAAAGGCTTCAAAAGTCGTATTGAGGGAGGTAAAAAGCCACAGTAGAGCTGTGGCAGTTGTTGTAACTGTTTAAAAAACGTTTTTGTCATTTGTTATTCCGTTTTTGGTATTAAGGGGTTAATCATCCATTTGCAAGTGGGTGCAATGCTCTGCTAACTTATTACATACACTGTAAAAATTTCGTTAGTGTAACTGCATTTTTTCACTGTTATTTCAAAATTTGGCGCAGTAACGTTTTTTATATTGCTTGTAAACTTGTTTTAAAGTGTTTTCCAAGCTTGCTAGTCTCATTGCTAGTCTGTTTAAACATGTCTGACACAGAGGAACCTACTTGTTCATTATGTTTGAAAGCCATGGTGGAGCCCCATAGGAGAATGTGTACTAAATGTATTGATTTCACCTTAAACAGTAAAGATCAGTCTTTATCTATAAAAGAATTATCACCAGACGGGTCTGTCGAGGGGGAAGTTATGCCGACTAACTCTCCCCACGTGTCAGACCCTTCGCTTCACGCTCAGGGGACGCATGCTAATATGGCGCCAATTACATCAGGGACACCCATAGCGATTACCTTGCAGGACATGGCTGCAATCATGAATAATACCCTGTCAGAGGTATTATCTAGATTGCCTGAATTAAGAGGCTAGCGCGATAGCTCTGGGGTTAGGAGAGATACAGAGCGCGCAAATGCTGTTAGAGCCATGTCTGATATTGCGTCACAGAATGCAGAATATGAGGACGGAGAGCTTCAGTCTGTGGGTGACATCTCTGACTCGGGGAAACCTGATTCAGAGATTTCTCATTTTAAATTTAAGCTTGAGAACCTCCGTGTATTGCTTGGGGAGGTATTAGCTGCTCTGAATGACTGTAACACAGTTGCAATTCCAGAGAAATTGTGTAGGCTGGATAGATACTATGCGGTGCCGGTGTGTACTGACGTTTTTCCTATACCTAAAAGGCTTACAGAAATTATTAGCAAGGAGTGGGATAGACCCGGTGTGCCCTTTCCCCCACCTCCTATATTTAGAAAAATGTTTCCAATAGACGCCACTACACAGGACTTATGGCAGACGGTCCCTAAGGTGGAGGGAGCAGTTTCTACTTTAGCAAAGCGTACCACTATCCCGGTTGCGGACAGTTATGCTTTTTCAGATCCAATGGATAAAAAATTAGAGGGTTACCTTAAGAAAATGTTTATTCAACAAGGTTTTATTTTACAGCCCCTTGCATGCATTGCGCCTGTCACTGCTGCGGCGGCATTCTGGTTTGAGGCCCTGGAAGAGGCCATCCAGACAGCTCCATTGAATGAAATTATTGACAAGCTTAGAACGCTTAAGCTAGCTAACTCATTTGTTTCTGAGGCCATTGTTCATTTGACTAAACTAACGGCTAAGAATTCCGGATTCGCCATCCAGGCGCGTAGGGCGCTATGGCTTAAATCCTGGTCAGCTGACGTGACTTCAAAGTCTAAATTACTCAACATTCCTTTCAAGGGGCAGACCTTATTCGGGCCTGGCTTGAAGGAAATTATTGCTGACATTACTGGAGGCAAGGGTCATACCCTTCCTCAGTACAGGGCCAAATCAAAGGCCAAACAGTCTAATTTTTGTGCCTTTCGAAATTTCAAGGCAGGAGCAGCATCAACTTCCTCCGCTTCAAAACAAGAGGGAACTGTTGCTCATTCCAGACAGGCTTGAAAACCTAACCAGTCCTGGAACAAGGGCAAGCAGGCCAGAAAGCCTGCTGCTGCCCCCAAGACATCATGAAGGAACGGCCCCCTATCCGGAAACGGATCTAGTGGGGGGCAGACTTTCTCTCTTCGCCCAGGCGTGGGCAAGAGATGTTCAGGATCCCTGGGCGTTGGAGATCATATCTCAGGGATATCTTCTGGACTTCATAGCTTCTCCTCCACAAGGGAGATTTCATCTTTCAAGGTTATCAGCAAACCACATAAAGAAAGATGCATTCCTAAGCTGTGTGCAAGACCTCCTAGTAATGGGAGTGATCCATCCAGTTCCGCGGACGGAACAAGGACAGGGATTTTATTCAAATCTGTTTGTGGTTCCCAAGAAAGAGGGAACCTTCAGACCAATCTTGGATCTAAAGATCTTAAACAAATTCCTCAGAGTTCCATCATTCAAAATGGAAACTATTCGGACCATCCTACCCATGATCCAAGAGGGTCAGTACATGACCACAGTGGACTTAAAGGATGCCTACCTTCACATACCGATTCACAAAGATCATCATTGGTTCCTAAGGTTTGCCTTTCTAGACAGGCATTACCAATTTGTAGCTCTTCCCTTCGGGTTGGCCACTGCCCCGAGAATTTTTACAAAGGTTCTGGGCTCACTTCTGGCGGTTCTAAGACCACGAGGCATAGCGGTGGCTCCGTATCTAGACGACATCCTGATACAGACGTCAAGCTTTCAAATTGCCAAGTCTCATACAGAGATAGTTCTGGCATTTCTGAGGTCACATGGGTGGAAAGTGAACGTGGAAAAGAGTTCTCTATCACCACTCACAAGAGTCTCCTTCCTAGGGACTCTTATAGAAAATTTACCTGACGGAGTCCAGATTATCAAAACTTCTAAATGCTTGCCGTGTCCATTCCACGCCCGTCAGTGGCTCAGTGCATAGAAGTAATCGGCTTAATGGTAGCGGCAATGGACATAGTGCCATTTGCGCGCCTTCATCTCAGACCGCTGCAATTATGCATGTTAAGTCAGTGGAATGGGGATTACTCAGATTTGTCCCCTCTACTAAATCTGGATCAAGAGACCAGAGATTCTCTTCTCTGGTGGCTTTCTCGGGTCCATCTGTCCAAGGGTATGACCTTTCGCAGGCCAGATTGGACGATTGTAACAACAGATGCCAGCCTTCTAGGTTGGGGCGCAGTCTGGAACTCCCTGAAGGCTCAGGGATCGTGGACTCAGGAGGAGTAACTCCTCCCAATAAATATTCTGGAGTTAAGAGCAATATTCAATGCTCTTCTAGCTTGGCCTCAGTTAGCAACACTGAGGTTCATCAGATTTCAGTCGGACAACATCACGACTGTGGCTTACATGAACCATCAAGGGGGAACCAGGAGTTACCTAGCGATGTTAGAAGTCTCAAAGATAATTCGCTGGGCAGAGTCTTACTCTTGCCACCTGTCAGCGATCCACATCCCAGGCGTAGAGAACTGGGAGGCGGATTTTCTAAGTCGTCAGACTTTTCATCCGGGGGAGTGGGAACTCCATCCGGAGGTGTTTGCTCAACTGGTCCATCGTTGGGGCAAACCAGAACTGGATCTCATGGCGTCTCGCCAGAACGCCAAGCTTCCTTGTTACGGATCCAGGTCCAGGGACCCGGGAGCAACGCTGATAGATGCTCTAGCAGCTCCTTGGTTCTTCAACCTGGCCTATGTGTTTCCACCGTTTCCTCTGCTCCCTCGACTGATTGC
The DNA here is from genome assembly GCF_027579735.1 of Bombina bombina. Lineage (NCBI taxonomy): Eukaryota > Metazoa > Chordata > Amphibia > Anura > Bombinatoridae > Bombina > Bombina bombina. Next base: position 1,166,421,748 of record NC_069503.1, read on the forward strand.
CAAAATCAAACAGGAGAGAGCATCGGTGATTCTGATAGCGCCTGCTTGGCCACGCAGGACCTGGTATGCAGACCTAGTGGACATGTCATCTCTTCCACCATGGACTCTGCCTCTGAGGCAGGACCTTCTAATACAAGGTCCTTTCAATCATCCAAATCTAATTTCTCTGAGACTGACTGCATGGAGATTGAACGCTTGATTCTATCAAGGCGTGGCTTCTCCGAGTCAGTCATTGATACCTTAATACAGGCTCGGAAGCCTGTCACCAGGAAAATCTACCATAAGATATGGCGTAAATATCTTTATTGGTGTGAATCCAAGAGTTACTCATGGAGTAAGGTTAGGATTCCTAGGATATTGTCCTTTCTCCAAGAGGGTTTGGACAAAGGCTTATCAGCTAGTTCTTTAAAAAGACAGATCTCTGCTCTGTCTATTCTTTTGCACAAGCGTCTGGCAGAAGTTCCAGACGTCCAGGCATTTTGTCAGGCTTTGGTTAGGATTAAGCCTGTGTTTAAAACTGTTGCTCCCCCGTGGAGCTTAAACTTGGTTCTTAAAGTTCTTCAGGGAGTTCCGTTTGAACCCCTTCATTCCATTGATATTAAACTTTTATCTTGGAAAGTTCTGTTTTTGATGGCTATTTCCTCGGCTCGAAGAGTCTCTGAGTTATCTGCCTTACATTGTGATTCTCCTTATCTGATTTTTCATTCAGACAAGGTAGTTCTGCGTACCAAACCTGGGTTTTTACCTAAGGTGGTTTCTAACAAGAATATCAATCAAGAGATTGTTGTTCCATCATTGTGTCCTAATCCTTCTTCAAAGAAGGAACGTCTTTTGCATAATCTGGACGTAGTCTGTGCCTTGAAGTTTTACTTACAGGCTACTAAAGATTTTCGTCAAACATCTGCCCTGTTTGTCGTTTACTCTGGACAGAGGAGAGGTCAAAAAGCTTTGGCAACCTCTCTCTCCTTTTGGCTTCGGAGCATAATACGCTTAGCCCCCTGAAAGGATTACAGCTCATTCTACTAGAGCTGTGGCTTCCACCTGGGCCTTTAAAAATGAGGCCTCTGTTGAACAGATTTGCAAGGCTGCGACTTGGTCTTCGCTTCACACCTTTTCAAAATTTTACTAATTTGACACTTTTGCTTCTTCGGAGGCTGTTTTTGGGAGAAAGGTTCTACAGGCAGTGGTTCCTTCCATTTAAGTTCCTGCCTTGTCCCTCCCATCATCCGTGTACTTTAGCTTTGGTATTGGTATCCCACAAGTAATGGATGATCCGTGGACTGGATACACTTAACAAGAGAAAACATAATTTATGCTTACCTGATAAATTTATTTCTTTCATGTAATTAGCAAGAGTCCATGAGCTAGTGACGTATGGGATATACATTCCTACCAGGAGGGGCAAAGTTTCCCAAACCTCAAAATGCCTATAAATACACCCCTCACCACACCCACAATTCAGTTTTACAAACTTTGCCTCCTATGGAGGTGGTGAAGTAAGTTTGTGCTATATTCTACGTTGATATGCGCTCCGCAGCAAGTTGGAGCCCGGTTTTCCTCTCAGCGTGCAGTGAATGTCAGAGGGATGTGAAGAGAGTATTGCCTATTTGAATGCAGTGATCTCCTTCTACGGGGTCTATTTCATAGGTTCTCTGTTATCGGTCGTAGAGATTCATCTCTTACCTCCCTTTTCAGATCGACGATATACTCTTATTTATATACCATTACCTCTGCTGATTTTAGTTTCAGTACTGGTTTGGCTTTCTACAAACATGTAGATGAGTGTCCTGGGGTAAGTAAATCTTATTTTCTGTGACACTCTAAGCTATGGTTGGGCACTTTATTTATAAAGTTCTAAATATATGTATTCAAACATTTATTTGCCTTGACTCAGAATGTTCAACATTCCTTATTTTCAGACAGTCAGTTTCATATTTGGGATAATGCGTTTGAATCAATCATTTTTTCTTACCTTAAAAATTTGACTTTTTTTCCCTGTGGGCTGTTAGGCTCGCGGGGGCTGAAAATGCTTCATTTTATTGCGTCATTCTTGGCGCGGACTTTTTTGGCGCAAAAAAATCTTTTCTGTTTCCGGCGTCATACGTGTCGCCGGAAGTTGCGTCATTTTTTGACGTCCTTTTGCGCCAAAAATGTCGGCGTTCCGGATGTGGCGTCATTTTTGGGCGTCGCTTTTGTCTCCACATTATTTCAGTCTCATTTTTTCTTTGCTTCTGGTTACTAGAAGCTTGTTTATTGGCATTTTTTCCCATTCCTGAAACTGTCATTTAAGGAATTTGATCAATTTTGCTTTATATGTTGTTTTTTCTCTTACATATTGCAAGATGTCTCACGTTGCATCTGAGTCAGAAGATACTTCAGGAAAATCGCTGTCTAGTGCTGGAACTACCAAAGCTAAGTGTATCTGCTGTAAACTTTTGGTAGCTATTCCTCCGGCTGTTGTTTGTATTAATTGTCATGACAAACTTGTTAAAGCAGATAATATTTCCTTTAGTAATGTACCATTGCCTGTTGCAGTTCCCTCAACATCTAAGGTGCAGAATGTTCCTGATAACATAAGAGATTTTGTTTCTGAATCCATCAAGAAGGCTATGTCTGTTATTTCTCCTTCTAGTAAACATAAAAAATCTTTTAAAACTTCTCTCTCTACAGATGAATTTTTAAATGAACATCATCATTCTGATTCTGATGACTCTTCTGGTTCAGAGGATTCTGTCTCAGAGATTGATGCTGATAAATCTTCATATTTATTTAAAATGGAATTTATTTGTTCTTTACTTAAAGAAGTACTAATTGCTTTAGAAATAGAGGATTCTGGTCCTCTTGATACTAATTCTAAACGTTTAGATAAGGTGTTTAAATCTCCTGTGGTTATTCCAGAAGTTTTTCCTGTTCCTAATGCTATTTCTGAAGTAATTTCCAGAGAATGGGATAAATTGGGTAATTCATTTACTCCTTCTAAACGTTTTAAGCAATTATATCCTGTGCCGTCTGACAGATTAGAATTTTGGGATAAAATCCCTAAAGTTGATGGGGCTATTTCTACCCTTGCTAAACGTACTACTATTCCTACGTCAGATGGTACTTCGTTTAAAGATCCTTTAGATAGGAAAATTGAATCCTTTCTAAGAAAAGCTTATCTGTGTTCAGGTAATCTTCTTAGACCTGCTATATCTTTGGCTGATGTTGCTGCAGCTTCAACTTTTTGGTTGGAGACTTTAGCACAACAAGTAACAGATCATGATTCTCATAATATTATTATTCTTCTTCAGCATGCTAATAATTTTATCTGTGATGCCATTTTTTATATTATCAGAGTTGATGTCAGGTTTATGTCTCTAGCTATTTTAGCTAGAAGAGCTTTATGGCTTAAAACTTGGAATGCTGATATGGCTTCTAAATCAACTCTACTTTCCATTTCTTTCCAGGGTAACAAATTATTTGGTTCTCAGTTGGATTCCATTATCTCAACTGTTACTGGTGGGAAAGGAACTTTTTTACCACAGGATAAAAAATCTAAGGGTAAAAACAGGGCTAATAATCGTTTTCGTTCCTTTCGTTTCAACAAAGAACAAAAGCCTGATCCTTCATCCTCAGGAGCAGTTTCAGTTTGGAAACCATCTCCAGTCTGGAATAAATCCAAGCCTTCTAGAAAGGCAAAGCCTGCTTCTAAGTCCACATGAAGGTGCGGCCCTCATTCCAGCTCAGCTGGTAGGGGGCAGGTTACGTTTTTTCAAAGAAATTTGGATCAATTCTGTTCACAATCTTTGGATTCAGAACATTGTTTCAGAAGGGTACAGAATTGGTTTCAAGATGAGACCTCCTGCAAAGAGATTTTTTCTTTCCCGTGTCCCAGTAAATCCAGTGAAAGCTCAAGCATTTCTGAATTGTGTTTCAGATCTAGAGTTGGCTGGAGTAATTATGCCAGTTCCAGTTCTGGAACAGGGGATGGGGTTTTATTCAAATCTCTTCATTGTACCAAAGAAGGAGAATTCCTTCAGACCAGTTCTGGATCTAAAAATATTGAATAGTTATGTAAGGATACCAACGTTCAAAATGGTAACTGTAAGGACTATCTTGCCTTTTGTTCAGCAAGGGCATTATATGTCCACAATAGATTTACAGGATGCTTATCTGCATATTCTGATTCATCCAGATCATTATCAGTTCCTGAGATTCTCTTTTCTGGACAAGCATTACCAGTTTGTGGCTCTGCCGTTTGGCCTAGCTACAGCTCCAAGAATTTTTACAAAGGTTCTCGGTGCCATTCTGTCTGTAATCAGAGAACAGGGTATTGTGGTATTTCCTTATTTGGACGATATCTTGGTACTTGCTCAGTCTTTACATTTAGCAGAATCTCATACGAATCGACTTGTGTTGTTTCTTCAAGATCATGGTTGGAGGATCAATTTACCAAAAAGTTCATTGATTCCTCAGACAAGGGTAACTTTTCTGGGTTTCCAGATAGATTCAGTGTCCATGACTCTGTCTTTAACAGACAAGAGACGTCTAAAATTGATTTCAGCTTGTCGAAACCTTCAGTCACAATCATTCCCTTCGGTAGCCTTATGCATGGAAATTCTAGGTCTTATGACTGCTGCATCGGACGCGATCCCCTTTGCTCGTTTTCACATGCGACCTCTTCAGCTCTGTATGCTGAATCAATGTTGCAGGGATTACACAAAGATATCTCAATTAATATCTTTAAAACCGATTGTACGACACTCTCTAACGTGGTGGACAGATCACCATTGTTTAATTCAGGGGGCTTCTTTTGTGTTTCCGACCTGGACTGTAATTTCAACAGATGCAAGTCTCACAGGTTGGGGAGCTGTGTGGGGATCTCTAACGGCACAAGGAGTTTGGGAATCTCAGGAGGTGAGATTACCGATCGATATTTTGGAACTCCGTGCAATTTTCAGAGCTCTTCAGTCTTGGCCTCTTCTGAAGAGAGAATCGTTCATTTGTTTTCAGACAGACAATGTCACAACTGTGGCATACATCAATCATCAAGGAGGGACTCACAGTCCTCTAGCTATGAAAGAAGTATCTCGAATTCTGGTTTGGGCGGAATCCAGCTCCTGTCTAATCTCTGCGGTTCATATCCCAGGTATAGACAATTGGGAAGCGGATTATCTCAGTCGCCAAACGTTGCATCCGGGCGAATGGTCTCTTCACCCAGAGGTATTTCTTCAGATTGTTCAAATATGGGAGCTTCCAGAAATAGATCTGATGGCGTCTCATCTAAACAAGAAACTTCCCAGGTATCTGTCCAGATCCCGGGATCCTCAGGCGGAAGCAGTGGATGCATTATCACTTCCTTGGAAGTATCATCCTGCTTATATCTTTCCGCCTCTAGTTCTTCTTCCAAGAGTAATCTCCAAGATTCTGAAGGAATGCTCGTTTGTTCTGCTGGTAGCTCCGGCATGGCCTCACAGGTTTTGGTATGCGGATCTTGTCCGGATGGCCTCTTGCCATCCGTGGACTCTTCCGCTACGACCAGACCTTCTGTCGCAAGGTCCTTTTTTCCATCAGGATCTCAAATCCTTAAATTTAAAGGTTTGGAGATTGAACGCTTGATTCTTAGTCAAAGAGGTTTCTCTGACTCTGTGATTAATACTATGTTACAGGCTCGTAAATCTGTATCCAGAGAGATATATTATAGAGTCTGGAAGACTTATATTTCTTGGTGTCTTTCTCATCATTTTTCTTGGCATTCTTTTAGAATTCCAAGAATTTTACAGTTTCTTCAGGATGGTTTAGATAAAGGTTTGTCCGCAAGTTCCTTGAAAGGACAAATCTCTGCTCTTTCTGTTCTTTTTCACAGAAAGATTGCTAATCTTCCTGATATTCATTGTTTTGTACAAGCTTTGGTTCGTATAAAACCTGTCATTAAGTCAATTTCTCCTCCTTGGAGTTTGAATTTGGTTCTAGGGGCTCTTCAAGCTCCTCCGTTTGAACCTATGCATTCATTGGACATTAAATTACTTTCTTGGAAAGTTTTGTTCCTTTTGGCAATCTCTTCTGCCAGAAGAGTTTCTGAATTATCTGCTCTTTCTTGTGAGTCTCCTTTTCTGATTTTTCATCAGGATAAGGCAGTGTTGCTAACTTCTTTTGAATTTTTACCTAAAGTTGTGAATTCCAACAACATTAGTAGAGAAATTGTGGTTCCTTCATTATGTCCTAATCCTAAGAATTCTAAGGAGAAATCGTTACATTCTTTGGATGTTGTTAGAGTTTTGAAATATTATGTTGAAGCTACTAAGTCTTTCAGAAAGACTTCTAGTTTATTTGTTATCTTTTCCGGTTCTAGAAAAGGCCAGAAAGCTTCTGCCATTTATTTGGCATCTTGGTTGAAATCTTAAATTCATCTTGCCTATGTTGAGTCGGGTAAAACTCCGCCTCAAAGGATTACAGCTCATTCTACTAGGTCAGTTTCTACTTCCTGGGCGTTTAGGAATGAAGCTTCGATTGATCAGATTTGCAAAGCAGCAACTTGGTCCTCTTTGCATACTTTTACTTAATTCTACCATTTTGATGTATTTTCTTCTTCTGAAGCAGTTTTTGGTAGAAAAGTACTTCAGGCAGCGGTTTCAGTTTGAATCTTCTGCTTATGTTTTTCATTAAACTTTATTTTGGGTGTGGATTATTTTCAGCAGGAATTGGCTGTCTTTATTTTATCCCTCCCTCTCTAGTGACTCTTGCGTGGAAAGATCCACATCTTGGGTAATCATTATCCCATACGTCACTAGCTCATGGACTCTTGCTAATTACATGAAAGAAAACATAATTTATGTAAGAACTTACCTGATAAATTCATTTCTTTCATATTAGCAAGAGTCCATGAGGCCCACCCTTTTTTTGTGGTGGTTATGATTTTTGTATAAAGCACAATTATTCCAATTCCTTATTTTATATGCTTTCACACTTGTTTATCACCCCACTTCTTGGCTATTCGTTAAACTGAATTGTGGGTGTGGTGAGGGGTGTATTTATAGGCATTTTGAGGTTTGGGAAACTTTGCCCCTCCTGGTAGGAATGTATATCCCATACGTCACTAGCTCATGGACTCTTGCTAATATGAAAGAAATGAATTTATCAGGTAAGTTCTTACATAAATTATGTTTTCTCTTGTAGTGTATCCAGTCCACGGCCCGCCCTGTCCTTTTAAGGCAGGTCTAAATTTTAATTAAACTACAGTCACCACTGCACCCTATGGTTTCTCCTTTCTCGTCTTGTTTCGGTCGAATGACTGGATATGGCAGTGAGGGGAGGAGCTATATAGCAGCTCTGCTGTGGGTGATCCTCTTGCAACTTCCTGTTGGGAAGGAGAATGTCCCACAAGTAACGGATAATCCGTGGACTGGATACACTACAAGAGAAATAAATTTATCAGGTAAGCATAAATTATGTTTTTCATTTAATAGACATTCATATTTAATATTATATGAACAGACAATTTCATATCCATGAATGTTCTTCCTGTCATTTTCCATTAGCTTCCTGGAACACAGAGAAATTGTATTTATCCTGGAATATCAAACATTATATATTCATTTCTATGCTGTATATTAACAATGGGATTAAGAGTATAATTTAAAACGTGTTTTTGTTGGTCAAACTTTCATTGCTTTCAATACACAGGCAGGGGTAATTAACAAGTCTATGCTAATCACTATGCAGTTAGAATTTCACTTGCTTATCTATGCTCAGAATGTCGTCTCCATACATTCCAGGATGTGTGCTGATTTGGTTGACCATCAGCCCTCGTTTGCTACCCCCTGCAGGGCTCTGAGCTTCAAAACTATATTAATCAGGAAAAAGTGTCTCATATCTGATATCATATATTGAGTATATAGCTAATATTATCTTTTGAGACAATCTGTCCTTCTTTGAAGGGACTCAATGGTCCTATCCTATCTTAAGCCATAAAACTCTGCTTTTCCTCAATATAACTTTGACAACATTTCTTTTTAAGTGACTTTGTGACTCATCCTGTGTTATCACAGAAGTGGGGGAGGATTGAATTTGGTCAGTCAAAGCATTTACTATTTTATGAATGAATGAATCATTTGGTACTGATAATAAATAAATATATATATATATATATATATATATATATATATATATATTAATCTTTACATATACCTTGACAAACTTTTACGTTGCTCACTATTGGATATACTTTTTGCCACCTTTTTTGGATTTACCACTTTTTTTGTGTACACAATCTTTTCCTTTTTTTTCATATTTTTGGACTCTAGTTTGTCTGTTTGGCACATAGTGCCATATTGCACTTATGTTCACTTATCTGTGATTCACCTTTCTGTTTTAATCAGTATGGTTTATTAATTACACCGACATTTATATAGAGATACCGTTTACCATAGTGATTGCAATTTCATATGTTCTGGTTTTACACAGGTATACATCTTATTGTTGCTCACCTATTCATTACAATGGTGCAATCCCAAAAAGGTCTTTAGAAAATAGTATTAAAACAGTGGAGCCCAAAAGTCTGGGATAGACTTCACACAAACAATAGAAAATTATAGAATTAAACCTACAGTTGAAGAAAAATACCAGACAAATAGAGATGCAAAACAAAAAAGGCTCTTACAGTATCCCACACAAGTGAGTACACACCTCACATTTTTGTAAATATTTTATTATATCTTTCATGTGACAACACTGAAGAAATGACATTTTGCTACAATGTAAAGTAGTGAGTGTACAGCCTGTATAACAGTGTAAATTTGTTGTCCCCTCAAAATAACTCAACACACAGCCATTAATGTCTAAACCGCTGGCAACAAAAGTGAGTACACCCCTAAGTGTAAATGTCCAAATTGGGCCCAAAGTGTCAATATTTTGTGTGCTCACCATTATTTTTCAGCACTGCCTTAACCCTCTTGGGCATGGAGTTCACCAGAGCTTCACAGGTTGCCACTGGAGTCCTCTTCCACTCCTCCATGATGACATCACAGAGCTGGTGGATGTTGGAGACCTTGCGCTCCCCCACCTTCCGTTTGAGGATGCCCCACAGATGCCCAATAGGGTTTAGATCTGGAGACATGCTTGGCCAGTCCATCACCTTTACCCTCAGCCAGGGATAGGCAAGGTGTCCGTACACGGACACTGGTGTCCGTAACCGGCCCTTGCAGTGCCTGCCGCCCGTTTTGCAGTGAGGAGGGATGAATAGAATCCTCCTTGAGAAGAGAGATGGACGATTCAAGAAGCAAGCTGCCATTGCACTGTGTTTATATGCAAAGACAAAGCCTTCAAAAGAAGTGCACTTTACCAGGCAGTGACCTGGGATCTAAGGAAGCCATAGTGGTCATTTTAGCTTCTGCTTTTGTACATCTCTAGTTTACCTCTGTATTAGATTTATAAATTATATTATTATAATATTATTGAGTATTTATATATCAGTTGAAGACATCTATTCTGATGATATATAAATACTCAATACTATTTTGTCATTTTTGGCTGTGTACATTTTAATTTAAAATGCATAATATTTATAAATTCGGGAGAATTGCTAAGAAAATCATAGTCTGATTTTGTAGAAAAAAATAATGGAAAACTGCAATACATTTTTTAAAAATTTTGTTTCATGTTTTTCTTCTTAAACGGGAAGTGTCCACAGCTGCATTCATTACTTTTGGGAATTCAGAACCTGGCCACCAGGAGTAGGCAAAGACACCAAGGCCAAAAACTTAAATACCTCCCCCACTTCCCTCATCCCCTAGTCATTCTTTGCCTTTCGTCACAGGAAGTTGGCAGAGAAGTGTCAGAAGATTGAAGATAATCTCTTATGGAGGGTAGTACTCTTCGAAATGGGACTGGAGTTTTTAAGTTATCCTGTCAGCCTCTCAGTGAGAGCATGGATGAAGGTTAGAGTCCGGAGATGCAGGGAGAGTCTTTCTGCGAAACTATCTCGACTCATATTAACAGCTCCTGGGCAATCAGTGTTGACGAGTTTCACTGCCTGCCTTTATTCACTCAAGTCCATGTCAGAAGCGAGGCTACTATCTGTCACACTTGAAGGGTCATGTTCCTGTTCCACGGCGTAGATTCCGGTAAGATTGTTTCATTTTATTTTGATATGTGAATGTAATGTTAACGAAGGAAGTCAGGGTCCCTTTATCTTATGGAATCAAGGGTTAATATCTCCTGAGGGGGGTTTTAGAACAGGGGGGACTTTAATCATGTTTGTTATGTGATTCTGTCTGCTAATGTGTAGTGATGCTTGGGCTTATGGCTACTCAGTACATAACGCCTTATCAGTTTGCGCTGTCCTATTAGAGTAGCGCACCTTTTTTGGCTTACACGGTGCGCCTCGTGACCGGGTGTGGTCACGTATTTCCATTTCTGTACTCTGACCGAGTGACGACGGAGAGAGTCTGTTCGTTGTCTGGTTCTTGGGAGGTGGTGAGTGCCCCAGCCATTAGGGGTGTAAGGTGCCGTTTAGTGTTTATCCATATTTGCAATCCCCAAGTTATGGAGGATTCAGATTTTTTAGAGATGGAGATCTCCAATTCGGAGGATACGTCTTGCGAAGAGTATGAAATGGCCCGGGTTATCCATGCCCATCGGTTATGTTCCGATTGCCGTTCTAGAGTACTCTATTCCTCCGACTCAGGGAGCTTAGAGTGCGTTGAGCCGTCCGCCTCCGAGGATTCCATGTCCTGTGAGGTGCGTGTCCCAGAACTATCTTTTTCTTTTTTAAGACACGATGAGTCCACGGATCATCTTAATTACTATTGGGATATTCACCTCCTGGTCAGCAGGAGGAGGCAAAGAGCACCACAGCAGAGCTGTTAAATAGCTCCTCCCTTTCCTCCGACTCCAGTCATTCTCTTTGCCTACGTTAGTGATAGGAAGAGGTAAAGTTAGGTGTTCGAAAAGATTCTTCAATCAAGAGTTTATTATTTTTAAAGTAGAACAAGATTGTGCTGCTTTGTTCTAAGGTGTAGCCGTAGTCCATATCAGTCTCTTCAGTAGAGCATTGGTGGCTTTAGAGCAATGGGAACTTGTGGGACATAATTTCTTTCATGTAATTAGCAAGAGTCCATGAGCTAGTGACGTATGGGATATACATTCCTACCAGGAGGGGCAAAGTTTCCCAAACCTTAAAATGCCTATAAATACACCCCTCACCACACCCACAATTCAGTTTTTACAAACTTTGCCTCCGATGGAGGTGGTGAAGTAAGTTTGTGCTAGATTCTACGTTGATATGCGCTCCGCAGCAAGTTGGAGCCCGGTTTTCCTCTCAGCGTGCAGTGAATGTCAGAGGGATGTGAGGAGAGTATTGCCTATTTGAATGCAGTGATCTCCTTCTAAGGGGTCTATTTCATAGGTTCTCTTATCGGTCGTAGAGATTCATCTCTTACCTCCCTTTTCAGATCGACGATATACTCTTATATATACCATTACCTCTGCTGATTCTCGTTTCAGTACTGGTTTGGCTATCTGCTATATGTAGATGAGTGTCCTGGGGTAAGTAAGTCTTATTTTCTGTGACACTCCTAGCTATGGTTGGGCACTTTGTTTATAAAGTTCTAAATATATGTATTCAAACATTTATTTGCCTTGACTCAGAATGTTCAACTTTCCTTATTTTTCAGACAGTCAGTTTCATATTTGGGATAATGCATTTTAATTTAACATTTTTTACCTTAAAACTTTGACTTTCCCTGTGGGCTGTTAGGCTCGCGGGGGCTGAAAATGCTTCATTTTATTGCGTCATTCTTGGCGCGGACTTTTTTGGCGCAAAAATTCGTTTCCGGCGTCATACGTGTCGCCGGAAGTTGCGTCATTCTTTGACGTTATTTTGCGCCAAAAATGTCGGCGTTCCGGATGTGGCGTCATTTTTGGCGCCAAAAAGCATTTAGGCGCCAAATAATGTGGGCGTCTTATTTGGCGCGAAAAAATATGGGCGTCACTTTTGTCTCCACATTATTTAAGTCTCATTTTTTATTGCTTCTGGTTGCTAGAAGCTTGTTCTTTGGCATTTTTTCCCATTCCTGAAACTGTCATTTAAGGAATTTGATCAATTTTGCTTTATATGTTGTTTTTTTCTTTTACATATTGCAAGATGTTCCACGTTGCAACTGAGTCAGAAGATACTTCAGGAAAATCACTGCACAGTGCTGGAGTTACCAAGCTAAGTGTATCTGCTATAAACTTTTGGTATCTGTTTCTCCAGCTGTTATTTGTATTGCATGTCATGTCAAACTTATTAATGCAGATAAAATTTCCTTTAGTACTGTTACATTACCTGTTGCTGTTCCGTCAACATCTAATTTTCAGAGTGTTCCTGATAACATAAGAGATTTTATTTTTTAAATCCATTTAGAAGGCTATGTCTGTTATTTCTCCTTCTAGTATAAATAAAAGTCTTTTAAAACTTCTCTTTTTTTCAGATGAATTTTTAAATGAACATCATCATTCTGATACTGATAATGGTTCTTCTGGTTCAGAGGTTTCTGTCTCAGAGGTTGATGCTGATAAATCTTTGTATTTGTTCAAGATGGAATTTATTCGTTCTTTACTTAAAGAAGTATTATTTGCATTAGAAATAGAGGATTCTGGTCCTCTTGATTCTAAATGTAAACGTTTAAATAAGGTTTTTAAATCTCCTGTAGTTATTCCAGAAGTGTTTTATCTCCCTGATGCTATTTCTGAAGTAATTTCCAGGGAATGGAATAATTTGGGTAATTTATTTACTCCTTCTAGACGTTTAAGCAAATTATATCCTGTGCCATCTGACAGATTAGAGTTTTTTGAGACAAAAATCCCTAAGGTTATGGGGCTGTCACTACTCCTGTTAATGTACTACTATTCCTACGGCAGATAGTATTTCATTTAAGGATCCTTTAGATAGGAAAATTGAATCCTTTCTAAGAAAAGCTTACTTATGTTCAGGTAATCTTCTTAGACCTGCTATATTTTTAGCGGATGTTGCTGCAGCTTCAACTTTTTGATTAGAAGCTTTAGCGCAACAAGTAACAGATCATAATTTTATAGCATTATTATTATTCTATAACATGCTAATAATTTTATTGGTGATACCATCTTTTGATATCATTAGAGTTGATGTCAGGTATATGTTTCTAGCTATTTTAGCTAGAAAAGCTTTATGGATTAAACTTGGAATGCTGACATGTCTTCTAAGTCATCTTTGCTTTCCCTTTCTTTCCAGGGTAAATAATCATTTTAGTTCCTTTCCTCACAAGGAACAAAAGCCTGATCCTTCATCCTCAGGAGCGGTATCAGTTTGGAAACTATTTCCAGTTTGGAATATATCCAAGCCTTATAGAAACCTATAGCCAGCTCCTAAGTACCTATAAAGGTGCGGCCCTTATTCCAGCTCAGCTGGTATGGGGCAGATTACGTTTTCTTCAAAGAAATTTGGATCAATTCCGTTCTTAATCTCTGGTTTCAGAAACATTGTTTCAGAAAGGTACAGAATTGGCTTCAAGTTAAGGCCTCCTGCTAAGAGATTCTTTTCTTTTCCGTGTCCCAGTTAACACAGCAAAGGCTCAGCATTTCTGTAATGTGTTTCAGATCTAGAGTTGGCTGGAGTATTTATGCCAGTTCCAGTTCTGGAACAGGGGCTGGGGTTTTATTTTATCTCTTCATTTGTGCCAAAGAAGGTCAATTCCTTCAGACCAGTTCCGGATCTGTCATTATTGAATCGTTATGTTAGGATACCAACATTCAAGATGGTTATTGTAGGACTATCCTGCCTTTTGTTTAGCAAGGGCATTATATGTCTACAATAGATTTACAGGATGTGTATCTGCATATTCCGATTCATCCAGATCACTTTTAGTGTCTGAGATTCTCTTTTTAGACAAGCATTACCAGTTTTGTGGCTCTACCGTTTGGCCTAGCCTCAGTTCCAAGAATTTTTTTCAAAGGTTCTCGGTGCCCCTTTTTTCTGTAATCAGAGAATAGGGTTTTGGTATTTCCTTATTTGGACGATATTTTGGTACTTGCTCAGTCTTCTCATTTTCGAAGAATCTCATACGAATCGACTTGTGTTGTTTCTTCAAATTCATGGTTGGAGGATCAATTTACCATTCAGTTCATTGATTCCTCAGACAAGGGTAACCTTTTTAGGTTTCTAGATAAATTCAGTGTCTATGACTCTGTCCTTGTCAGACAAGAGAAGTTTAACATTGATATCAGCTTGTCAAAACCTTCAGTCACAATCATTCCCTTTGGTAGCCTTATGCATGGAAATGTTGGGTCTTAGGACTGCCGCATCAGATGCGATCTCCTTTGCTCGTTTTCACATGCGACCTCTTCAGCTCTGTATGCTGAACCAATGGTGCAGGGATTACTCAAAGATATCTCAATTAATATCTTTAAACCGATTTTACAACACTCTCTGACATGGTGGACAGATCACCATCGTTTAGTTCAGGGGGCTTCTTTGTTCTTCCGACCTGGACTATAATCTCAACAGATGCAAGTCTTACAGGTTGGGGAGCTGTGTTCCTCTTTGCATACTTTTACCAAATTCTACCATTTTGTTGTATTTTCTTCTTCTGAAGCAGTTTTTGGTAGAAAAGTACTTCAGGCAGCATTTTCAGTTTGAATCTTCTGCTTATGTTTTTCATTAAACTTTATTTTGGGTGTGGATTATTTTCAGCAGGAATTGGCTGTCTTTATTTTATCCCTCCCTCTCTAGTGACTCTTGTGTGGAAAGATCCACATCTTGGGTAGTCATTATCCCATACGTCACTAGCTCATGGACTCTTGCTAATTACATGAAAGAAAACATAATTTATGTAAGAACTTACCTGATAAATTCATTTCTTTCATATTAGCAAGAGTCCATGAGGCCCGCCCTTTTTTTGTGGTGGTTATGATTTTTTTGTATAAAGCACAATTATTCCAATTCCTTATTTTATATGCTTTCGCACTTTTTTCTTATCACCCCACTTCTTGGCTATTCGTTAAACTGAATTGTGGGTGTGGTGAGGGGTGTATTTATAGGCATTTTAAGGTTTGGGAAACTTTGCCCCTCCTGGTAGGAATGTATATCCCATACGTCACTAGCTCATGGACTCTTGCTAATATGAAAGAAATGAATTTATCAGGTAAGTTCTTACATAAATTATGTTTTTCACTGCACCTCCCATACATTTATGCTGCCCTAATCCTGATAGCATAAGTAAGATCACTCAGGCTTTATCCTTTTTCCACAGGGCTATGTGAGGGAGAGGACCTCACAAACCTACTGAGCTGCCCTGCAGCACGTTATATGCAGGCACTGGGGCTGAGGAGGATAGGTGGTTTATTTATCTGGGGGCCTTGTGTTCACTAGGGCTGAGGGAAGATAAAACTAAGACTCAGCAGGAAGTGTTATGGTTATTACATTTGAGGCTAAGCTGCTGTCTAGCAAGCAGTAGCCTAATTTGCCCCCAGGCTTAACATACAGATCAGTTTACTCCCGGTGGCTTATTGTTTTTCACAATCATAATGGCGACCGGGAGAGTGAAGGTTGTAACGCCCATGATGGGCGGAGCTACGTGTGGCGCCAATTTGGGCTGCGCACTTTCTTCTCTACTTCCGGAAACGGAAGGAGGAGTTCTGTTTATCACTGTACCTAGGGTTTTTCCCCATACAATTGGGGCCGGAAGCGTTAGTTACGTTTGGAACCTTTATAACTAAGAAGTCAGTTTGTTTTTTTCTAATGGAATAAAATAAGGCTTCGTTTTTAAAAAATAAAAGCTTTTTGGGCAGATGGGTACCTCAGCAGGGTATGCTTAGGTGTTGACTGGTTGTGCAGTAATTGCGTACTAAGTTGACTTCTTTCTGCACATAAAAATAAAAAGTATGTTTTAAAATTTAAAGAAACGGTAACTTTTTTTATGTCATCACTTTTTTTTTCTAAAAATGTAATCTGTTTACTTGTTTAACTCATCCTGTGGACAGGTTGGACCATGAGTCCCTACTGGTGTCTCTTGTTTTAGGCTTTGATGTCTAGATGGTACTTCCAATCCTTTATGTTCCTCATCTATTGAGAGAAAATTAATTTATAAAAATAAAAAAAAAAAACTCTCTGAACCTACTCCTTCTAAGGCGCATGCTGTTTAGGAGTCTATGACAATGGTCAAGTTATACCACAAATTTCTCCCACAGTGTCCCATAATTTTTTTTTTAGCCCACATGCAGTGCCCTGTGCTTCCTTTCACACTCCACCTGGAGTTTCTCTGCATTTCATGCACTATCTGTTTTTCCCACGAGTTAGAAAACAGTACTAAAGGACATATTTTCAATCATTTAGGATGATTGATTTAGTAGTTGCTATTCTGAATGTTTCTTCCTTGTAACTGTAAGGGGAAGATACTTTGATAGTATATGAGGGGGAATTCTCAGACTCAGAGTAATATCTTTATCTGATCCTGCGGTTGTTCGCTTTCAGTTTTTTAGCTTGAATACCTCCATTTGTTTATTGAGGAGGTTTTGGCTACTCCGGGCGACTCCGTCACTAGAACTACTATACCCTTAGAGGATAGTTATTTTTTTTCAAAGGTCCTATGGACAAGAATTAAGAGGGTCTACTCAAAAAGAGGTTGTACACCAGGGCCTCAATGGCATCCAGCTGTGTGCATTGCTTCCGTCACTAGTGCGGCGGCATACTGGCTCGATGCGTTGTCTTATGCTTTCAGGGCAGAGACTTTGTTGGATGAAATCCAGGATAGGATAAAGGCCCTTAAGCTGGCTAATTCCTTTATTATGGATGCTTCCCTTCAAGTTATCAAACTGGGAGCAAAGATTTCGGTTTTCTCTATTTTAGCTCACAGAGCCTTATGATTAACATCTTGGTCTGCGGATGTGTCCTCTAAGTCTCAGCTTCTAGTTATTCCTTTCAAGGGGAAGACCTTATTTGGATTTGGCCTGTCGGAGACTATCTCTGATATCACGGGAGATGAGGATCATCTTCTCCCTCAAGATAAGAGAAATAAACAAAAAGGAGAGCGATTTCCATTCCTTTAGAAATTTCAAGGGAAATTTTTCCTCTACTGTCTCCAAACAGGAACAGACTAAGCCTGCATGGAGATCTAATCAATCTTGGAATAAGGGAAAACAGTCCAAAGTGCCTGCTGTTGAATCAAAGACAGCATGAAGGGTGCTCCCGATCCGGGACCGGATCTTGTAGGGGGCAGACTTTTCTTCTTCACTCAGGCTTGGGTTCGAGATGTTCAGAATTCCTGGACAATAGAAATAGAATGCGTAAGAGACCTTTCCTACCTGGGAGAGATTGTTCCAGTTTCAATACAGGAACAGGGTTGGGGTTTTTACTCCAATCTGTTCGTGGTTCCCAAAAAAAGAAGGAACCTTCAGACCAATTTTAGATCTCAAGAGTCTAAACAAATTTCTCAGCGTACCGTCCTTCAAGATGGAAACTATTTGTTCCATTCTTCCTTTGATCCAAGAGGGTCAATTTATGACAACAGTGGATTAAAGGACGCGTACCTGCATTCCCCATTAACCGGAATCATCACGAGTTCCTAAGGTTTTCCTTTCTGGACATACATTACCAGTTCATGGCTCTTCCCTTCGTTCTTGCCACAGCCCCCAGAATCTTCACAAAAGTTCTGGGATCTCTGTTGGCAGTGCTTCGATCAGACGGCATTGCAGTGGCGCCTTCTCTGGATGACATTAAAGTTAGTCCAGGCATCATCCTTTCAGCTAGCAAGATCCCACACGAACTTCGTGTTGTCCTTCCTATGATCTCACGGGTGGAAGGTAAATTTAGAAAAGAGTTCCTTAGTTCCAAATACAAGGGTAACTTTCTTAGGAACCATAATAGACTCTCTGTCTATGAAGATTTTTCTGACAGAAGTCAGGAAATTGAAGATTATCAATACTTGTCTAGTCCTTCAGTCCACTCCTCGGCCATCAGTGGCTCAGTGCATGAAGTTAATCGGGCTGATGTTAGCGACAATGGACATCATCCCGTTTCCTCGCTTCTATCTCCGTCCTCTACAGCTGAACATGCTGAGGCAATGGAACGGAGATTATGCGGACTTGTCTCCTCAATTTACTTCTGGAACAGGAGACAAGGGATTCTCTACAATGATGGTTGTCTCTGGATCATCTCTCCCAGGGAACCTGCTTTCATAGACCATCTTGGGTGATTGTGACAACAGATGCCAGCCTTCTAGGGTGGGGAGCAGTCTGGGGCTCTCTAAAGGCTCAGGGAACTTGGACTCGGTCGGAGTCTGTTCTACCCATAAACATTCTGGAACTGAGAGCGATCTACAATGCTCTTCTGGCCTGGCGCCAGTTAGCCTCAATACAACTTATCAGGTTCCAGTCGGACAACATAACTTCAGTGGCTTACATCAATCATCAGGGAGGAATGAGGAGTTCCTTGGCAATGACAGAGGTATCCAAAATAATTCAGTGGGCGGAGGCTCATTCTTGCTGTCTGTCGGTGATCCACATCCCAGGGGTGGACAACTGGGAGGCGGACTTCCTAAACAAGCAGACATTTTACCCGGGGGAGTGGGAACTCCATCCGGAAGTGTTCTGCGTCCTGATTCTCAAGTGGGGTCAGCCTGAGTTGGATCTCATGGCATCTCGTCAGAATGCCAAGCTCCCGTGATACGGGTCGAGGTCCAAGGACCCCCAGGCGGCACTGATAGGTATGCTAGACTGAAGGTCCAAGGGACCACCAGAGCATCTATTTCCTCCATTTGCTCTTCTTTCTCGGGTAATTACTTGAATTAAACAGGAGAGGGCTTCAGTGATTCTCATAGCACCGGCATGGCCTCGCAGGATTTGGTATGCAGATCTGGTGGAGATGGCATCTCTGCCACCTTGGAGACTCCCGTTGAGGAAGGACCTTCTGATTCAGGGGCCCTTCCTTCACCCAAATCTAGTTTCTCTGAAGCTATCTGCTTGGAGATTGAAGGCTTCATTTTATCCGAGCAGGGGTTTTCTGAATCGTAGAGTCATAGAGACCATGATTCAGGCTCGTAAGCCGGTAACTAGGAGGATTTACTATAAGATTTGGCATAAATATCTCTATTGGTGTGAATCCAAGGGCTACTTATGGAGTAGAGCTAGGATTCCTAGAATTTTGTCTTTTCTCCAAGAGGGTTTGGAGAAAGGTTTATCGACGAGTTCCCTAAAGGGTCAAATCTCGGCCTTATCTATTTTGTTACACAAACGTCTGGCAGATGATCCAGATGTACAATCGTTTTGTCAGGCCTTGGCCAGGATCAGGCCTGTGTTCAAACAGTTTACTCCTTTATGGAGTCTTAATTTAGTTCTCAAAGTTCTTTAAGGGGCTCCGTTTGAGCCTATGCATTCCTTAAATATTAAGTTGTTATCTTGGAAAGTTTTATTTCTTGTTGCTATTTCTTCGGCTCGTAGAGTGTCAGAGCTCTCGGCCTTGCAGTACGATTCTCCTTACCTTATTTTCCATTCAGATAAGGTAGTTTTCTTTTGCATGATGTACCGAGTCCACGGATTCATCCTAACTTGTGGGATATTGTCCTTCCTGACAGGAAGTAGCAAAGAGAGCACCACAGCAGAGCTTTCTATATAGCTCCCCCCTTAACTCCACCCCCCCAGTCATTCTCTTTGCTGGCTCTAAGCAGGAAGAGTAAAGAGAAGAGGTGGTGTTTGTTTTATTTTATCTTCAATCAAGTGTTTTTCGCATTCTATTGGCTGTTCCGATCAGCCAATAGAATGCGAGCTCAATCTGATTGGCTGATTGGATCAGCCAATCGGATTGAACTTGATTCTGATTGGCTGATTCCATCAGCCAATCAGAATATTCCTACCTTAATTCCGATTGGCTGATAGAATCCTATCAGCCAATGGGAATTCGAGGGACGCCATCTTGGATGACGTCCCTTAAAGGAACCGTCATTCTTCAGTTGGACGTCGCCGGAAGAAGATGGGTCCGCGGTGGAGGTCTTCAGGATGGAGCCGGTCGTCATCGGATGAAGATAGAAGATGCCGCTTGGATCAAGATGGTTGCCGGTCCGGATCGCCTCTTCTTCCCGGATAGGATGAAGACTTTGGAGCCTCTTCTGGACCTCTTCAGCCACCGGATGATGGATCGCCAACCCCCGCTTGGGTTGGATGAAGATTTTGGAGCCAGGATGGATCGGTGATACCTGGTGAGGTGAAGACAAGGTAGGATGATCTTCAGGGGCTTAGTGTTAGGTTTATTTAAGGGGGGTTTGGGTTAGATTAGGGGTATGTGGGTGGTGGGTTGTAATGTTGGGGGGGGGGTATTGTATGTTTTTTTTTTACAGGCAAAAGAGCTGAACTTCTTGGGGCATGCCCCGCAAAGGGCCCTGTTCAGGGCTGGTAAGGTAAAAGAGCTTTTAACTTTATTAATTTAGTATAGGGTAGGGCATGTTTTATTTTGGGGGGCTTTGTTGATTTATTAGGGATCTTAGAGTAGGTGTAATTAGTTTAAAATTGTTGTAATATTTTTCTTATGTTTGTAAATATTTTTTAATTTTTTGTAACTTAGTTCTTTTTATTTTTTTGTACTTTAGCTAGTTTATTTAATTGTATTTATTTGTAGGAATTGTATTTAATTAATTTATTGATAGTGTAGTGTTAGGTTAATTGTAGGTAATTGTAGGTAGTTTATTTAATTAATTTATTGATAGTGTAGTGTTAGGTTTAATTGTAACTTAGGTTAGGATTTATTTTACAGGTAATTTTGTAATTATTTTAACTATTTTAGCTATTAAATAGTTCTTAACTATTTAATAGCTATTGTACCTGGTTAAAATAAATACAAAGTTACCTGTAAAATAAATATAAATCCTAAAATAGCTATAATATAATTATAATTTATATTGTAGCTATATTAGGATTTATTTTACAGGTAAGTATCTTTAAATAGGAATAATTTATTTAATAAGAGTTAATTAATTTCGTTAGATGTAAATTATATTTAACTTAGGGGGGTGTTAGTGTTAGGGTTAGACTTAGCTTTAGGGGTTAATACATTTATTAGAGTAGCAGTGAGCTCCGGTCGGCAGATTAGGGGTTAATAATTGAAGTTAGGTGTCGGCGATGTTAGGGAGGGCAGATTAGGGGTTAATACTATTTATTATAGGGTTAGTGAGGCGGATTAGGGGTTAATAACTTTATTATAGTAGCGGTGCGGTCCGCTCGGCAGATTAGGGGTTAATAAGTGTAGGCAGATGGAGGTGACGTTGAGGGGGGCAGATTAGGGGTTAATAAATATAATACAGGGGTCGGCGGTGTTAGGGGGAGCAGATTAGGGGTACATAAGGATAACGTAGGTGGCGGCGCTTTGCGGTCGGCAGATTAGGGGTTAATAAGTGTAGGCAGATGGAGGCGACGTTGAGGGGGGCAGATTAGGGGTTAATAAATATAATACAGGGGTCGGCGGTGTTAGGGGGAGCAGATTAGGGGTACATAAGGATAACGTAGGTGGCGGCGCTTTGCGGTCGGCAGATTAGGGGTTAATAAGTGTAGGCAGATGGAGGCGACGTTGAGGGGGGCAGATTAGGGGTTAATAAATATAATACAGGGGTCGGCGGTGTTAGGGGGAGCAGATTAGGGGTACATAAGGATAACGTAGGTGGCGGTCGGCAGATTAGGGGTTAAAAAAAATTATTCGAGTGTCGGCGATGTGGGGGGACCTCGGTTTAGGGGTACATAGGTAGTTTATGGGTGTTAGTGTACTTTAGAGTACAGTAGTTAAGAGCTTTAGAAACCGGCGTTAGCCCAGAAAGCTCTTAACTCCTGACTTTTTTCCTGCGGCTGGAGTTTTGTCGTTAGATGTCTAACGCTCACTTCAGAAACGACTCTAAATACCGGAGTTAGAAAAATCCCATTGAAAATATAGGATACGCAATTGACGTAAGGGGATCTGCGGTATGGAAAAGTCGCGGCTGAAAAGTGAGCGTTAGACCCTATTTTGAGTGACTCCAAATTCCGGCGGTAGCCTAAAACCAGCGTTAGGAGCCTCTAACGCTGGTTTTCACGGCTAACGCCAAACTCCAAATCTAGGTCTCAGTTTGTTATGTGAATTTGGGACAAACGTTTTTGTGTCTGGGAGTAACATTTTCTGTTTTATGGGACATTTTCTTGAGGGTTCTTTGGGGATGTTTATAACCCACATGGCTTTCAGGCAGGGTTTGTTAGTTTTGTGTTGGCCCCAGCAACATTGAGTGAGGTGGGCGGGGCCTACATTTACAAGCAGCAAGCAACTTCTCCTGAGGTCCTGATGATCTTCTGAGGGCCTGTTCGAAGCTTTAACCCCATATTATCGTTCCTAAGGGCAGGTAGGGCCACAGCAGAGCTATGGCAAGGTGCTTATAGGGGTTTTTAACCGGTTTTAGACAAATTTCAATCCGTTTTTTTCATTTGGGGGTTTATTGCTTATTAACTTGTGGTGCAATCTTTCTAAAGCTTAGTGGGTACACTGTTAAAATTTCAGAAAAATGTAAGCAATTTTAAGCTGTTTTGCAGTTTGCGTATGCCTTTTTTTCTCTTAAAGGCACAGTACCGTTTTTGCAAATTGTGTTTTTTTTTCATTAAATAAAGTGTTTTCCAAGCTTGCTTGCTTGCTTTATTACTAGTCTGTTAAACATGTCTGACACTGAGGAAACTCATTGTTCAATTTGTTTAGAAGCCATTGTGGAACCCCCTCTTAGAATGTGTCCCACTTGTACTGATATGTCTATAAATTGCAAACAGCATATTTTGACTTATAAAATTTTGGCATTAGATGATTCTCAGACAGAAGGAAATCAGGTTTTGCCATCTAGTTCTCCCCAAGTGTCACAACCAGTAACGCCCGCACAAGCGACGCCAAGTACCTCTAGTGCATCTAATTCTTTCACCTTGCACAGAGGTTTTATCTAAGCTGCCTGGGTTGCAAGGGAAGCGCAGTAGCTCTGGGTTAAGAACAAATGCTGAGCCTTCTGAAGCTTTAGTAGCCGTATCCAATATTCCCTCACAATGTTCTGAAGTAGGGATGAGGGATTTGCTGTCTGAGGGAGAGATTTCTGATTCAGGAAAGATGTTCTCTCAGACAGATTGATATGACGGCATTTAAATTTAAGCTAGAGCACCTCCGCTTATTGCTCAGGGAGGTTTTAGCTACTCTGAATGATTGTGACCTTATTGTAGTTCCAGAGAAATTGTGTAAAATGGACAAATATTTAGAGGTTACTGTTTACACTGATGTGTTTCCGGTCCCTAAGAGGATTTTGGACATTGTTACTAAGGAGTGGGATAAACCAGGTATTCCGTTCTCTCCCCCTCCTGTTTTTAAGAAAATGTTTCCCATTTCTGACACCATAAAGGACTCATGGCAGACGGTCCCTAAGGTGGAGGGAGCTATTTCTACCCTGGCTAAGCGTACAACTATACCTATTGAAGACAGTTGTGCTTTCATTGATCCTATGGATAAAAAATTAGAGGGTCTCCTAAAGAAAATTTTTGTTCATCAAGGTTTTCTTCTTCAACCTATAGCATGCATTGTTCCTGTAACCACTGCAGCTGCCTTTTGGTTTGAGGCTCTAGAAGAGGCTCTTCAGATGGAGACCCCACTAGATGATATTTTGGAATAGAATTAAGGCTCTTAAGTTGGCTAATTCTTTTATTACAGACGCCGCTTTTCATCTTGCTAAATTAGCGGCTAAGAATTCAGGTTTTGCCATTTTAGCGTGTAGAGCGTTATGGCTTAAGTCCTGGTCAGCTGATGTGTCATCTAAATCTAAGCTTTTGTCCATCCCTTTCAAAGGTAAGACCCTATTTGGGCCTGCATTGAAAGAGATCATTTCGGACATTACTGGAGGGAAGGGTCATACCCTCCCTCAGGATAGGTCAAATAAGACAAGGACCAAACAAAATAATTTCCGTTCCTTTCGAAAATTCAAGAGTGGTCCCTCTACCTCTTCCCCTGCTGCAAAGCAAGAGGTGAACTTTGCTCAATCCAAGCCAACCTGGAGACCTAATCAGGCTTGGAACAAGGGTAAACAGGCCAAAAAGCCTGCTGCTGCCACTAAGTCAGCATGAAGGGGTAGCCCCCGATCCGGGACCGAATCTAGTAGGGGGCAGACTCTCTCTCTTTGCTCAGGCCTGGGCAAGAGACGTTCAGGAATCCTGGGCAGTAGAAATCGTAACCCAGGGATACCTTCTAGATTTCAAGGATTCCCCTCCAAGGGGGAGGTTCCATCTTTCTCAATTGTCTGTAAACCCGACAAAAAGAGAGGCGTTCTTACGCTGTGTAGAAGACCTTTTTACCATGGGAGTGATCTGCCCAGTTCCAAAAGCAGAACAGGGGCAGGGGTTCTACTCCAATCTGTTTATAGTTCCCAAAAAGGAGGGAACCTTCAGACCAATTCTGGATCTCAAGATCCTAAACCAATTCCTTTCAAGATGGAGACCATTCGGACTATCTTACCATTGATCCAGGTGGGTCTATATATGACCACCGTGGACTTAAAGGATGCGTATCTGCACATTCCTATCCACAAATATCATCACCAGTTCCTCAAGTTCGCCTTTCTGGACAAGCATTATCAGTTTGTGGCTCTTTTTTTCAGGTTGGCCACGGCGCCGCAAATCTTCACAAAGGTGCTAGGGTCCCTTCTGGCGGTTCTAAGGCCACGGGGCATAACAGTGGCGCCTTATCTAGACGACATTCTAATTCAAGCGTCGTCCTTCCAACTAGCCAAGTCTCCACGGACTTAGTGTTGGCCTTTCTAAGGTCTCACAGGTGCAAAGTGAACGTAAAAAAAGAGTTCTCTTTCCCCCCTCACAAGAGTTTCATTTCTAGAGACTCTGATAGACTCGGTGGACATGAAAATATTTCTGACGGAGGTCAGGAAATCAAAGATTTTGTCCACCTGCCGAGCTCTTCATTCCATTCCTCGGCCGTCAGTGGCTCAGTGTATGGAGGTAATCGGACTAATGGTAGCGGCAATGGACATAGTTCTGTTTGCTCGCTTGCATCTCAGACCACTGCAACTATGCATGCTCAATTAGGGGAATGGGGATTATGTGGATTTATCTCCTCAGATAAATCTGGATCAAGAGACCAGAGACTCTCTTCTTTGGTGGTTGTCACAGGATCATCTGTCCCAGGGAATGGGTTATAGTGACGACAGACGCCAGTCTTCTTTGCTGTGGTGCAGTCTGGAATTCCCTGAAAGCTCAGGGTTTGTGGACTCGGGAGGAGGCTCTCCTACCGATAAATATTCTGGAATTAAGAGCGATATTCAATGCTCTCCAGGCATGGCCTCAGCTGGCTTCGGCCAGATTCATCAGGTTTCAGTCGGACAACATCACGACTGTGGCTTATATCAATCATCAGGGCAGAACAAAGAGTTCCTTAGCGATGATAGAAGTCTCAAGGATAATCCAATGGGCAGAGGCTCACTCTTGCCATCTGTCAGTGATCTATATCCCAGGTGTAGAGAACTTGGAGGCAGATTTTCTAAGTCGTCAGACTTTTCATCCGTGGGAGTGGGAACTCCATCCGGAGGTGTTTGCTCAGCTGGTTCGGCTATGGGGCACACCAGAGTTGGATCTGATGGCGTCTAGTCAGAACGCCAAACTTCCTCGTTATGGCTCCAGGTCAAGGGATCCTCAGGCTGTACTGATAGATGCTCTAGCAGTACCCTGGTTGTTCAACCTGGCTTATGTGTTTCCACCTTTCTCTCTCCTTCCACGTCTGATTGCCAGAAACAAACAGGAGAGAGCATCAGTGATTTTGATAGCGCCTGCGTGGCCACGCAGGACTTGGTATGCAGACCTGATGGACATGTCATACCTTCCACCATGGTCTCTACCATTGAGACAGGACCTTCTGATTCAAGGTCCATTCAAGCATCCAAATCTAATTTCTCTGCAACTGACTGCTTGGAGATTGAACGCTTGATTCTATCAAAGCGGGGTTTCTCATAAATACCTTGATTCAGACTCGAAAGCCTGTTACCAGGAAAATTTATCATAAGATATAGCGTAAATATCTTTTTTGGTGCGAATCCAAAGGCTTCTCCTGGAGTAAAATCAGGATTCCTAGGATTTTGTCTTTTCTCCAAGAGGGATTGGAGAAAGGATTATCAGCTAGTTCCCTAAAGGGACAGATATCTGCTCTGTCTATTTTGTTGCACAAGCGTCTGGCAGATGTTCCAGACGTTCAGGCTTTAGTTAGAATTAAGCCTGTGTTTAAACCTATTGCTCCGCCATGGAGTCTAAATTTAGTTCTTAGAGTTCTTCAGGGGGTTCCGTTTGAACCCATGCATTCCATAGATATTAAGCTTTTATCTTGGAAAGTTTTGTTCCTAGTTGCTATCTCTTCAGCTCCAAGAGTTTCTGAACTATCTGCATTACAATGTGACTCTCCTTATCTTGTTTTCCATGTTGATAAGGTGGTTTTGCGTACCAAGCCTGGGTTTTTACCTAAGGTTGTTACTAACAGGAATATCAATCAAGAAATTGTTCCTTCTCTGTGTCCTAATCCTTCTTGTTTTTTTTGCAGGCAACCAAAGATTTTCGTCAAACATCTTCTTTGTTTGTTGTCTATTCTGGAAAGCGTAGGGGTCAAAAGGCTACTGTGACTTCTCTTTCCTTTTGGCTGAAAAGCATCATCCGTTTGGCTTATGAGACTGCTGGACAGCAGCCTCCTGAAAGGATTACAGCTCATTCTACTAGAGCGGTAGCTTCCACATGGGCTTTTAAAAATAATGCTTCTGTTGAACAGATTTGTAAGGCTGTGACTTGGTCGTCGCTTCATACCTTTTCAAAATTTTATAAATTTGATACTTTTCCTTCTTCGGAGGCTATTTTTGGGAGAAAGGTTCTTCAAGCAGTGGTACCTTCCGTTTAGGTTCCTGTCTTGTCCCTCCCTTCATCCGTGTCCTAAAGCTTTGGTATTGGTATCCCACAAGTTAGGATGAATCCGTGGACTCGGTACATCATGCAAAAGAAAACAAAATTTATGCTTACCTGATAAATTTCTTTCTTTTGCGATGTACCGAGTCCACGGCCCGCCCTGTCTATTCAAGACAGATAGTATTTTTTTATGTTAACTTCAGTCACCTCTGCACCTTATAGTTTCTCCTTTTCTTCCTTGGCCTTCGGTCGAATGACTGGGGGGTGGAGTTAAGGGGGGAGCTATATAGACAGCTCTGCTGTGGTGCTCTCTTTGCTACTTCCTGTCAGGAAGGACAACATCCCACAAGTTAGGATGAATCCGTGGACTCGGTACATCGCAAAAGAAAGAAATTTATCAGGTAAGCATACATTTTGTTTTACATACTAAATTAGGATTTCTTCCTAAGGTTGTTTCTGATCGGAACATTAATCAGGAGATTGTTGTTCCTTCTTTGTGTCCTAATCCTTCTTCTCAGAAAGAACGACAATTTATACGTGGTCCGTGCTTTAAAGTTTTACTTACAGGCAACTAAGGACTTTTGTCAGTCTTCTTCTTTGTGATTTTCACAAGAAAACGTAAGGGACAGAAAGCTACGGCTACTTCTCTTTCTTTTTGGCTGAAGAGCATCATATGTTTCGCATATCAGACTGCTGGACAGCAACCTCCCGAGAGGGTTACGGGTCATTCCACGAGCGTTGTTGCCTCCTCATGGGCATTCTAAAATGAAGCTTCTGTGGAACAGATTTGCAAGGCTGCAACTTGGTCCTCTCTTCACACTTTTTCAAAAAGCTGAGGCCGCTTTTGTGAGAGAGGTTCTTCAAGCAGTGGTGCCTTCCATTTAGGTTCCCTGTCTTGTCCCTCCCGTATCATCTCTGTACTCTAGCTTGGGTATTGGATCCCATTAGTAATTAAGATGATCCGTGGACTCATCGTGTCTTTAAAAAGAAAAGAAAATTTATGCTTACCTGATAAATGTATTTCTTTCTCTTGTTAAGTGTATCCAGTCCACGGATAATCCATTACTTATGGGATATTCTCCTTCCCAACAGGAAGTTGCAAGAGGATCACCCTCTGCTATATAGCTCCTCCCCTATGCTATATAGCTCCTCCCCTAACTGCCATATCCAGTCATTCTCTTGCAAGCCTCAACAAAGATGGAGGTCGTAAGAGCAGAGTGGTGTTTTATACTTAGTTTATTTCTTCAATCAAAAGTTTGATATTTTTAAATGGTACCGGAGTGTGCTGTTTATCTCAGGCAGTATTTAGAAGAAGAATCTGCCTGCATTTTCTATGATCTTAGCAGAAGTAACTAAGATCCATGGCTGTTCTCACATATTCTGAGGAGTGAGGTAACTTCAGAGAGGGAATGGCGTGCAGGTTTTCCTGCAATAAGGTATGTGCAGTTAATATTTTTCTAGGGATGGAATTTGCTAGAAAATGCTGCTTATACCGGATTAATGTAAGTAAAGCCTTAAATGCAGTGATAGCTACTGGTATCAGGCTTATTAATAGAGATGCATACTCTTATAAAAATGTAATATAAAACGTTTGCTGGCATGTTAATCGTTTTTATATATGTTTGGTGAAAAAACTTATTGGGGCCTAGTTTTTTTCCACATGGCTGGTTTGATTTCTACCTAGAGACAGTTTCCTGAAGCTTTCCACTGTTGCAATATGAGTGGGAAGGGCCTATTTTAGTGCTTTTCTGTGCAGCTAAAAATACTGACAGAGACATTCAGCTTCCCTCTGCATGATACAGGACATCTCTGAAGGGCTCAAAAGGCTTCAAAGTCGTGTTTGAGGAGGGTAACAATCACAGTAGACTGTGGCAGTTGTTGTGACTGTGTTTAAAAAACGTTTTTGTCATTTATTATTCTGTTTTTGTTATTAAGGGGTTAATCATCCATTTGCAAGTGGGTGCAATGCTCTGCTGACTTGTTACATACACTGTAAAAATGTTGTTAGTGTAACTTCCTTTTTTCACTGTTATTTCAAATTTTGTCAAAATTTGTTTCTCTTAAAGGCACAGTAACGTTTTTTATATTGCTTGTTAACTTGCTTTAAAGTGTTTTCCAAGCTTGCTAGTCTCATTGCTAGTCTGTACAAACATGTCTGAAACAGAGAATACTTGTTCATTATGTTTAAAAGCCATGGTGGAGCCCCATAGGAGAATGTGTACTAAATGTATTGATTTCACCTTAAACAGTAAAGATCAGTCTTTATCTATAAAAGAATTGTCACCAGAGGGGTCTGTCGAGGGGGAAGTTATGCCGACTAACTCTCCCCACGTGTCGAACCCTTCTCCTCCCGCTCAAGGGACACACGCTAATATGGCGCCAAGTACATCAGGGACGCCCATAGCGATTACTTTGCAGGACATGGCTGCAATCATGAATAATACCCTGTCAGAGGTATTATCCAGATTGCCTGAATTGAGAGGCAAGCGCGATAGCTCTGGGGTTAGACGAGATACAGAGAGCGTAGATGCTGTAAGAGCCATGTCTGATACTGCGTCACAATATGCAGAACCTGAGGACGGAGAGCTTCAGTCTGTGGGTGACGTCTCTGATTCGGGGAGACCTGATTCAGAGATTTCTAATTTTAAATTTAAGCTTGAGAACCTCCGTGTATTGCTTGGGGAGGTATTAGCTGCTCTGAATGACTGTGACACAATTGCAGTGCCAGAGAAATTGTGTAGGCTGGATAAATACTATGCAGTGCCGGTGAGTACTGATGTTTTTCCAATACCTAAAAGGCTTACAGAAATTATTAGTAAGGAGTGGGATAGGCCCGGTGTGCCCTTTTCCCCACCTCCTATATTTAGAAAAATGTTTCCAATAGATGCCACTACACGGGAAGGTTTTATTTTACAGCCCCGTGCATGCATTGCGCCTGTCACTGCTGTGGTGGCATTCTGGTTTGAGGCCCTGGAAGAGGCCATCCATATAGCTCCATTGACTGAAATTGTTGACAAGCTTAGAACTCTTAAGCTAGCTAACTCATTTGTTTCTGATGCCATTGTTCATTTGACTAAACTAACGGCTAAGAATTCCGGATTCGCCATCCAGGCGCGTAGGGCGCTATGGCTCAAATCCTGGTCAGCTGATGTGACTTCAAAGTCTAAATTACTCAACATTCCTTTCAAGGGGCAGACCTTATTCGGGCCTGGTTTGAAAGAAATTATTGCCGACATTACTGGAGGTAAGGGTCATACCCTTCCTCGGGACAGGGCCAAATCAAAGGCCAAACAGTCTAATTTTCGTGCCTTTCGAAATGCCAAGGCAGGTGCAGCATCAACTTCCTCCGCTTCAAGACAAGAGGGAACTTTTGCTCAATCTAAGCAGGCCTGGGAACCTAACCAGTCCTGGAACAAAGGCAAGCAGGCCAGAAAGCCTGCTGCTGCCTCTAAGACAGCATGAAGGAACGGCCCCCTATCCGGCGACGGATCTAGTAGGGGGCAGACTTTTTCTCTTCGCCCAGGCGTGGGCAAGAGATGTTCAGGATCCCTGGGCGTTGGAGATCATATCTCAGGGATATCTTCTGGACTTCAAAGCTTCCCCTCCACAAGGGAGATTTCATCTTTCAAGGTTATCTGCAAATCAGATAAAGAAAGAGGCATTCCTACGCTGTGTGCAAGACCTCCTAGTAATGGGAATGATCCATCCAGTTCCGCGGACGGAACAAGGACAGGGTTTTTATTCAAATCTGTTTGTGGTTCCCAAAAAAGAGGAAACCTTCAGGCCAATTTTGGATCTAAAGATCTTAAACAAATTCCTCAGAGTTCCATCATTCAAAATGGAAACTATTCGGACCATCCTACCCATGATCCAAGAGGGTCAGTACATGACCACAGGGGACTTAAAGGATGCCTACCTTCACATACCGATTCACAAAGATCATCATCGGTTCCTAAGGTTTGCCTTTCTAGACAGGCATTACCAATTTGTAGCTCTTCCCTTCGGGTTGGCTACAGCCCCGAGAATCTTTACGAAGGTTCTGGGCTCACTTCTGGCGGTTTTAAGACCGCGAGGCATAGCGGTGGCTCCATATCTAGACGACATCCTGATACAGGCGTCAAGCTTTCAAATTGCCAAGTCTCATACAGAGATAGTTCTGGCATTTCTGAGATCGCACGGGTGGAAAGTGAACGAGGAAAAGAGTTCTCTATCCCCACTCACAAGAGTCTCCTTCTTAGGGACTCTTATAGATTCTGTAGAGATGAAAATTTACCTGACGGAGTCCAAAGCTTCTAAATGCTTGCCGTATTCTTCATTCCATTCCGCGCCCTTCGGTGGCTCAGTGTATGGAGGTGATCGGCTTAATGGTAGCGGCAATGGACATAGTGCCATTTGCGCGCCTGCGTCTCAGACCGCTGCAATTATGCATGCTAAGTCAGTGGAATGGGGATTACACAGATTTGTCCCCTCTGCTAAATCTGGATCAAGAGACCAGAGATTCTCTTCTCTGGTGGTTGTCTCGGGTCCACCTGTCCGAGGGTATGACCTTTCGCAGGCCAGATTGGACAATTGTAACAACAGATGCCAGCCTTCTAGGTTGGGGTGCAGTCTGGAACTTCCTGAAGGCACAGGGATCGTGGACTCAGGAGGAGAAACTCCTTCCGATAAATATTCTGGAGTTAAGAGCAATATTCAATGCTCTTCTGGCTTGGCCTCAGTTAGCAACACTGAGGTTCATCAGATTTCAGTCGGACAATATCACGACTGTGGCTTACATCAACCATCAAGGGGGAACCAGGAGTTCCCTAGCGATGTTAGAAGTCTCAAAAATAATTCGCTGGGCAGAGACTCACTCTTGCCACCTGTCAGCAATCCATATCCCAGGCGTGGAGAACTGTGAGGCGGATTTTCTAAGTCGTCAGACTTTTCACCCGGGGGAGTGGGAACTCCATCCGGAGGTGTTTGCTCAGTTGATTCATCGTTGGGGCAAACCAGAGTTGGATCTCATGGCGTCTCGCCAGAACGCCAAGCTTCCTTGTTACGGATCCAGGTCCAGGGACCCAGAAGCGACGCTGATAGATGCTCTAGCAGCGCCTTGGTTCTTCAACCTGGCTTATGTGTTTCCACCGTTTCCTCTGCTCCCTCGACTGATTGCCAAAATCAAACAGGAGAGAGCATTGGTGATTCTAATAGCGCCTGCGTGGCCACGTAGGACCTGGTATGCAGACCTAGTGGACATGTCATCCTTTCCACCATGGACTCTGCCTCTAAGACAGGACCTTCTAATACAAGGTCCTTTCAATCATCCAAATCTAATTTCTCTGAGACTGACTGCATGGAGATTGAACGCTTGATTCTATCAAAGCGTGGCTTCTCCGAGTCAGTCATTGATACCTTAATACAGGCACGAAAGCCTGTTACCAGGGAAATCTATCACAAGATATGGCGTACATATCTTTACTGGTGTGAATCCAAGAATTACTCATGGAGTAAGGTTAGGATTCCTAGGATATTGTCCTTTCTCCAAGAGGGTTTGGACAAAGGATTATCAGCTAGTTCCTTAAAGGGACAGATTTCTGCTCTGTCTATTCTTTTGCACAAGCGTCTGGCAGAAGTTCCAGACGTCCAGGCATTTTGTCAGGCTTTGGTTAGAATTAAGCCTGTGTTTAAACCTGTTGCTCCCCCATGGAGCTTAAACTTGGTTCTTAAAGTTCTTCAAGGAGTTCTGTTTGAACCCCTTCATTCCATTGATATTAAGCTTTTATCTTGGAAAGTTCTGTTTTTGATGGCTATTTCCTCGGCTCAGAGAGTCTCTGAGCTATATCTGCCTTACAATGTGATTCTCCTTATCTGATTTTTCATGCAGATAAGGTAGTTCTGCGTACCAAACCTGGGTTTTTACCTAAGGTGGTTTCTAACAAGAATATCAATCAAGAGATTGTTGTTCCATCATTGTGTCCTAATCCTTCTTCAAAGAAGGAACGTCTTTTACATAATCTGGACGTAGTCCGTGCCTTGAAGTTTTACTTACAAGCTACTAAAGATTTTCGTCAAACATCTTCCCTGTTTGTCGTTTATTCTGGACAGAGGAGAGGTCAAAAAGCTTCGGCAACCTCTCTTTCCTTTTGGCTTCGGAGTATTATACGCCTAGCCTATGAGACTGCTGGACAGCAGCCCCCTGAAAGAATTACAGCTCATTCTACTAGAGCTGTGGCTTCCACCTGGGCCTTTAAAAATGAGGCCTCTGTTGAACAGATTTGCAAGGCCGCGACTTGGTCTTCGCTTCACACTTTTTCAAAATTTTACAAATTTGATACTTTTGCTTCTTCGGAGGCTGTTTTTGGGAAAAAGGTTCTTCAGGCAGTGGTTCCTTCCGCTTAATCCCTGCCTTGTCCCTCCCATCATCCGTGTAGTTTAGCTTTGGTATTGGTATCCCATAAGTAATGGATGATCCGTGGACTGGATACACTTAACAAGAGAAAACATAATTTATGCTTACCTGATAAATTTATTTCTCTTGTAGTGTATCCAGTCCACGGCCCGCCCTGTCATTTTAAGGCAGGTCTAAAATTTTATTAAGCTACAGTCACCACTGCACCCTATGGTTTCTCCTTTCTCTGTTTGTTTCGGTCGAATGACTGGATATGGCAGTTAGGGGAGAAGCTATATAGCAGCTCTGCTGTGGGTGATCCTCTTGCAACTTCCTGTTGGGAAGGAGAATATCCCATAAGTAATGGATGATCCGTGGACTGGATACACTACAAGAGAAATAAATTTATCAGGTAAGCATAAATTATGTTTTTTTGACACGTTGAGTCCACGGTCCACCCTGTTTTTGTAAGACAGGTCTTGGGTTATGGTAAACTTCAGATACCTCTGCACCTTGGCTTTTCCTTTCTCTTCCTAACTTCAGTCGAATGACTGGAGTGGGAGGGAAGGGAGAAGCTATTTAACAGCTCTGCTGTGGTGCTTTTTGCCTCCTCCTGCTGACCAGGAGGTGAATATCCCATTAGTAATTAAGATGATCCGTGGACTCATCGTGTCAAAAAAGAAATACATTTATCAGGTAAGCATACATTTTCTTTTTGCTACGCAAGCAGGTGTCCCTATGGCCGTTACTAAATCTCCGGAAGGCGGCTTGTTTCCTCCAGAGGTTACAGCATGGTTCCGCATGGCCATATCTATGGCGTTGGCACATTTATATCTCCCAGGAGAGGTATTTTTTAAGATACTGTCCGTGTTCTGTCAACCAGAGCCCGTCGAGCGTGAGATCACCTGATTCAGTTCGGCCTTCTGGGGAAGTGATGACTTCAGTTGCCCCACCCTCGGGATCAGGGTCATCCGTCGATCCGGCGGGGGATCATTTTGCCTTCCGTTATAGACTAGCTCGTCTCCGTGTCCTCCTAAGGCATGTCTTAGCAGTGCTGGAGGATTCCAGTCCTAGTGGGCCGAGGGATCCTCGGTCTTATGTGCCGGATGTCAAACTAGGTTAGACATAGGGGGATGAAACCAATTTCCGTGATGTCTCCGTTTTCCTTTTAATATCTGTTCCAGTTCTGAGCTTGGGAGAATGGGGCCTCTGATCGGCTGGTCCCGTTAGTGTGCCCATTTTCCTTGGGCGTTCACCCACAGGTGCTGCCTTCTTTTTATTTGATCCGGTTAGGATGTGTTTGATTTGTTTTAAGTTTCCGATTGGGGAACATTTCTTCTCTGGAACTGATACTTGCGATTTTGTTGTCACGTGGGCAATTCTTCTGAAGTTGCGCATTACTATTTAAAGGCATAGTTATGTGGGGGGGGGGGGTTAATCTTTCTTTATTTCCAACACTTGTTACAGTAAAAGAGAAAAGGGAAAAAATTAGAGAAATTTTAATGTAACATACAATATCATAAAATAATGCGTTCACTGCAACAGCATTGGAGTTTTAATTTTATCATATTTCTTTGATCTCCTACTTTCACCCCTTTCACCCTCCTCTCCATCAGCTTTGGAGAGGATACTAAAGGATTCCTTTTCTAACCAAAGTTCTTTCATCGGACTATATTCTTTCTATGTTCTCGTATTTCATGCTTGTTTTGTGACAGAGTGGCTGTGACTGTCTGTGTTTAAGATTTGAAGATTGGATACCATTGTGTCCAGGATGTCAGCTGTTGCTGAGATAGGTACTCAATACTCTTTTTGTCTCGAGGAGTGAATCAGTTAAGTCCTCAATATAGTCATCTCTAAATCTTCTATATTCCTCCTATATACATAGTTACCAATCAATTATCTCTCCCTAAACTCTAAAAGATGAACTGGTGGTGTCGCTCCCGATGCCCTTCCCCAATCAGATCCTTTTCATATTGCCCCTAATGAGTCTCCATCAGATTCTCAAAAGTTAAGCTTTCATTTCCCTCTCAGTTGAGCACTAAGTATGCATTCTGAGTCTTTGAAGGGATAAATGATATGTCTATGATGTGCTAGGTCTAGGCTTTCAATGAGTGGTTCCCATTTATGCATAAACTGTCTTGTTCTCTGTGTGACGTCGCCTTGTGTGTCTATTTTTTCATACATCATCTGGTTCATTAAAGATTCTTTAAGCTGAGGTAAACTAGGTGAATTGGTTGTTAACCACTGTTTGAGGATAATCTTCCTAGCGTGTAGAATTACATTGTGGATAAAGTTTGAGTGTGTTTTAGGTACTACCTGTGTGTGCAGGAAAATTGCTGATTCCAACGTAGTCGTGACTTTTTCCTTCGTAATAATCTCAAGCCATCTGTCTATCATAGACCAGAATTTAGTCAGCTTTGGGCATTCCCATATCATGTGTATGATGTTTGGGTTGGCCAGATGCCTCTTGTTTCCATTTTTGAAACATTTTAGGTGTAACGTATGCATTGTGTAATAGTTTCCTGTGGGATTCTCGAATTTCAGCTGGTAGAGTAGCGTTCCTGACTTTTGTGAGGCTTTGAGTAATGCATGTATCCTGAATCTCTTTTCCTAATAATGTGCTCCATGTGTTTTGAAGATGGCTTTTAATGAAGGTATTGGAGATGTCTTGAAGAGCTTTGTAAGTGTAAGAGATAGATGTCATCCCCCCTTTTGTTAGTGTCAGAAGTTTATAAATGTCACAGTTCATGTGAGGCATGTGCTTTGCGTTTAGGACTTCTGTCACATAGTGCTGTATCTGCAGAAAAGCGAAAATGGTGTTTATTGGGTAGGTTAAAATCTCTCTGCAGCTCTACAAAGGGTTTCATCAATCCATCCTCTGAGAGTACTTGGCTAAGTGTTGTCAGCCCTCCCTCCTCCCATTGTTTGAAAGGTTTAGTAGTGAACCCTTCCGGGAAAGCCGGATTATCTTGAAGAGGTAGATATATGGTGTGTCAATGTGAGATTTTTAATAGAAATATCTTTCTCCACGCTCTTATAGGATGATACAGGACAAAATATGTTCCAGCTATCGTTTCTGCCTGTGAGGGCTTTAAATGGGGAAGCATCTGCAAGGACCATGGTTTTATGATTTTGGTTTCTAATGCGTAGTTTGTAAAGTGGTTTTTATGCGTCAACCAGTCCATAACGTATTTAGCTAAAGTCACCCAGTTATAATGCTCAATGTTTGGTAGGCCGAATCCCCCCAATGTTTTTGGAGAGGTTAATTTAGCGTAGTTTATTCTGTGTTTCTTTCTGTTCCACAGAAAAGTCAAGATGTTGTTGTTCAGAGTTTTAAGGTCATGTTTGTGTATGAGTTCAGGGAGCATTTGGAGTGTATATAAAAGTTTGGGAAAAAGGATCATTTTCACTAAGCCCACTCGCCCCAGAAGAGTCAGCGGGAGAGTGGTCCAGTTTACTAGTTTTTGTGTTGTCTTTTAGCAACGGTTGAAAGTTAGATTTATACCACTGATCAGGATTTTTGGTTAGTGTTATACCTAAATATTTTATTGCATTCTTTACTATTTTGAAATTGTATGGTAATGGGAGAAGGGGATCATGATTCTGTAGCCACAGGAGCTCCAATTTATCATTGTTAATTTGATATCCAGATACCTAACTAAATTCCTGAATAATCTGCCATATTTTAGGGATGTTCCCCCTTGTTTCCCGTGTATACAGAACCATATCATCTGCAAAAAGAGAGAGATGAACAATTTCCTTCCCAATCTGTAAATCTTCCATGTCTTTTCTAATCCTGCTTGCAAGGGGCTCTAGTGCCAAATCAAAAAGGAGCGACGAGAGAGGGCATCCTTGCCTCGATCCCCTTAAGAGTGAAAATGGTTTTGAAGGCGTACCATTGATTAATATCGCCGCCTGGGGGTCGCTATAAATAGTCTGGATGGCTTTTATAAAAGGTCCCTGGATGGCAAATTTTCCTAGTGAAGTGAACAGGCGATCCCACAGTATCTTGTTTAATGCTTTTTCAGCATCCACAAGAATCATACAGGCCTCCCCAGACTCCCTCTTATGGGCACAGTTGTTACCTTTCCAGAAGTATGTAAGGATCGACTGTATTTTTCTCATGTTTTTAACAGCTGTTCTGTCTTTCACAAATCCCGTCTGGTCAGCGTGTATTAATTGCTGAAGGATGTCAGCTAGTCTATTGGCAACATTTTTTGTAAATAGTTTGTAGTCAGAGTTCAGTAAGGATATTGGTCGGTATGAGGAAGTCAGTAATGGGTCTCTGTCAGGTTTGGGGATGACTGTCACATTAGCTTCAGAGAACGTGTTTGATAATCCGGCCTTTCCTTCCATGATCGCATTGTACAGTAAAGTGAGAGTGTCATTAGTTTCTATTTTCAGTATTTTATAGAATTCTCCCGGCAGTTTATCAGGCCCTGGAGTTTTCTCTAGGGGGGAGTGTTTCAATAGCACATGTTACTTCTAGAGGTTGCATTGGGGCATTTAATTTCTGTAACTGTTCTTCATCTAGTTTTGGTAAGTGAAAGTTCCGCCAAAAGGTGTTTTTTTTTTTCGATGTTAACTTCTTGATGACTGTATAACTTAGAGTAATAAACAGTGAATGCTTTGTGTATGTCTGTTTCTTGTGTGAGAAGTTTATCCTTCTCCTTAATAGCCACTATTGTATTAGGTTTTCTATCCAGTTTAGTGATTTTTGCAAGTAGTTTGGCTGTGCGATTCCCATACCTATAAAATTTGGCTTGTAGTCTATTTTGGGCATTGACTAATGTCTGAATGATATGTGTATCTCTAAGGGATTTTATGTGTCTGTATTTTTTTCCAATTCACTTGTGATGGGTTACTTAGCTAATGATTTCTTGCATTTAAGAGTTGTCTCGAGTAATTCTCCCTTTTAATTTCCTTTTCTTTGTTATTCTGGCTGCATAGGCCGTCACCACCCCCCTAAATACTGCTTTAGCAGACTCCCAGAACAGTGAGATGTTGTTTAAGTGTTGAATGTTCAATTCCTTATATATTGTCTATTCCCCCCTCAAATATTTGTGCAGGTTCTGATCATGGTAAAGATGTGTGGGGAATATCCATCTATTGGAATGTCTCAGGCATGTGTTTGTGTCTATCGTTATGGATAATGGAGCATGGTCTGAAATGGTTATAGGGTCAATTTTGATCTCCTTAATGCGGGAGCAGAGCGTCATCAAGACCAATAAAAAGTCTATACGAGATAATGTGGTTTTGGAAGGGTGTAAACATGTATAGTCTCTAGCCTCCATGTTTCTTACCCTCCATACATCAGTCAGGCATAGAGTATTTTTGAATTTTTTTTATAATTAATGTTTTTTTTAGATCCTGCCCAAATGTGAGTCTTTGAGGTATTGCTATCCGGGTTGCGAAATCTGTCTGCAGGTGTGTGAGGAGCTATATTGTAATCCCTAAGAACTGCGTAAGGCTATTCTGTAGCTGAATAAAACAATCGTTCTTTTTGGTGTGTGGACCATAAACCCCACACAATACCATTTGGAGAGTTTCAATCTGTAATTTGGCAATCAAGTATCTGCCCTCTGTATCGGCCACTGTTTGTAGTATTTTGTAGTCTAGACCTTTTCTTATAAGTAAAGCTACCCCTCTCGCTCTATTTCTTTCATATGGAGTATATATCACCTCCCCTACCCAGCTCTGTTTGAGTTTTTGGTGCTCTAAGTTTGTGAGGTGTGTCTCTTCTAAGATCTCTATATCTACTTTCTTTATATTAAGTTGTCTCAGGATTGCCTTTCTTTCTTTCATGTAATTAGCAAGAGTCCATGAGCTAGTGACGTATGGGATATACATTCTTACCAGGAGGGGCAAAGTTTCCCAAACCTCAAAATGCCTATAAATACACCCCTCACCACACCCACAATTCAGTTTTACAAACTTTGCCTCCCATGGAGGTGGTGAAGTAAGTTTGTGCTAGATTCTACGTTGATATGCGCTTCGCAGCAGGTTGAAGCCCGGTTTTCCTCTGAGTGCAGTGAATGTCAGAGGGATGTGAAGAGAGTATTGCCTATTTGAATGCAATGATCTCCTTCTACGGGGTCTATTTCATAGGTTCTCTGTTATCGGTCGTAGAGATTCATCTCTTACCTCCCTTTTCAGATCGACGATATACTCTTATATATACCATTACCTCTGCTGATTCTCGTTTCAGTACTGGTTTGGCTTTCTACAAACATGTAGATGAGTGTCCTGGGGTAAGTAAGTCTTATTTTTTGTGACACTCTAAGCTATGGTTGGGCACTTTATATGTAAAGTTCTAAATATATGTGTTTAAACTTATATTTGCCATGATTCAGGATAATCAGTATTCCTTCATTCAGACTGTCCGTTTCATTATTTGGGATAATGCATTTGAATAAATATTTTTTTCTTACCTTGAAATTTTCAATTGACTTTTTATCCCTGCTGACCGTTAGGCTCGCGGGGGCAGAAAATGCTTCAATTTATTGCGTCATTCTTGGCGCAAACTTTTTTGGCGCAAAAATTTTGTCATTTCCGGCGCCGTAGTTGACGCCGGAAGTTTGTTTGTAGTTATGTCATTTTTTGACGCATGTGTATTCAGATGTTTTTTTTGCGCCAAAAAATGTGGGCGTCGTTTTCGGCGTCAGAGGATGTGGCGTTATACCTGGCGCCAAAAAATATGGGCGTTGTACTTGGCGCCAAAAAATATGGGCGTTGTACTTGGCGCCAATAATGTGGGCGTCATGCTTGGCGCCAAAAATGTGGACGTCATACTTGTTCCACTGTTTCTCACATTATTTAAGTCTCATTTTTTGTTGCTTCTGGTTGCTAGATGCTTGTTTATTTTGCATTTTTTACCATTCCTGAAACTTTCATTTAAGGAATTTGATAATTTTGCTTTATATGTTGTTTTTTCTCTTACATATTGCAAGATGTCACAACCTGACCCTGGATCAGAATCTACTACTGGAAAGACACTGCCTGATGCTGGTTCTACCAAAGTTAAGTGCATTTGTTGTAAACTTTTGGTAACTGTTCCTCCGGCTGTAGTTTGTGTTAGTTGCCATGATAAACTTTCCAATGCAGATAATGTCTCTATTAGTAATAATCCTTTACCTGTTGTTGTTCCTTCAACATCTAATGTTCAGGATGTTCCTGTTAAAGTAAAATAATTTGTTTCTAATTCTATTAGGAAGGCTCTGTCTGTTGTTTCTACTTCCAGTAAACGTAAAAGGTCTTTTAAAACTTCTCATATTTCGGATGAATTTTTAAGTGACCGCCATCATTCTGACTTATCTGTTTCTGATGAGGATCTATCTGGTTCAGAAGATTCTGCCTCAGATATTGATACTGATTAATCTTCATATTTGTTTAAGATGTAGTTTATTCGTTCTTTACTTAAAGAAGTGTTGATTGCATTAGATATGGAGGAGTCTAGTCCTCTTGATACTAAATCTGCTAAGCGTTTAAATTCAGTTTTTAAACCTCATGTAGTTATTCCAGAAGTTTTTCCAGTCCCTGATGCTATCTCAGAAGTGATTTCTAGGGAATGGAATAGTCTGGGTACTTCATTTACTCCTTCTCCAAGGTTTAAGAAATTGTACCCTGTGCCATCTGATAGATTAGAGTTTTGGGACAAAATCCCCAAAGTTGATGGGGCTATCTCTACTCTTGCTAAACGTACTACTATTCCTACGGTGGATAGTACTTCTTTTAAGGATCCTTTAGATAGGAAACTTGAATCCTTTCTAAGGAGAGCTTATTTATGTTCAGGTAATCTTCTTAGACCTGCTATTTCTTTGGCTGATGTTGCTGCAGCTTCCACTTTCTGTTTGGAAGCTTTAGCGCAACAAGTATCAGACCATAATGCTTATAGCATTGTTAAACTTCTTCAACATGCTAATAACTTTGTTTGTGATGCCATTTTTTATATCATTAGAATTGATGTCAGGTATATGTCTTTAGCTATTTTAGCCAGAAGAGCTTTATGGCTTAAATCTTGGAATGCAGATATGACTTCTAAGTCAACATTGCTTTCTCTCTCTTTCCAAGGTAATAAATTATTTGGTTCTCAGTTGGATTCAATAATTTCAACTGTTACTGGGGGGAAGGGATCCTTTTTGCCTCAGGACAAAAAATCTAAATGTAAATTTAGGGCTGCTAACCGTTTTCGTTCCTTTCGTCAGAATAAGGAGCAGAAGCCTGACCCTTCCTCTAAAGGAACGGTCTCCGTTTGGAAACCTTCTCCAGTCTGGAATAAATCCAAGCCTTTTAGAAAGTCAAAACCAGCTCCCAAATCCGCATGAAGGTGCGGCCCTCATTCCAGCACAGCTGGTAGGGGGCAGGTTACGATTTTTCAAAGATGTTTGGATCAATTCGATTCACAATCCTTGGTTTCAGAACATTGTTTCACAAGGGTACAGAATAGGTTTCAAGGTAAGGCC
The DNA here is from genome assembly GCF_027579735.1 of Bombina bombina. Lineage (NCBI taxonomy): Eukaryota > Metazoa > Chordata > Amphibia > Anura > Bombinatoridae > Bombina > Bombina bombina. Next base: position 1,166,463,484 of record NC_069503.1, read on the forward strand.
GCCTGTGAGAAGATTTTTTCTTTCTCGCATTCCAGTAAATCCAGTGAAGGCTCAGGCATTTCTGAAATGTGTTTCAGACCTAGAGTCGGCTGGGGTAATTATGCCAGTTCCAGTTCTGGAACAGGGTCTGGGGTTTTACTCTAATCTATTCATTGTACCAAAGAAGGAGAATTCCTTCAGACCAGTTCTGGATCTAAAAATATTGAATCGTTATGTAAGGATACCAACATTCAAAATGGTGACTATAAGGACTATTCTGCCTTTTGTTCAGCAAGGGCATTATATGTCTACAATTGACTTACAGGATGCATATCTTCATATTCCAATTCATCCAGATCATTTTCAGTTTCTGAGATTCTCTTTTCTAGACAAGCATTACCAGTTTGTTGCTCTTCCGTTTGGCCTAGCGACAGCTCCAAGGATCTTTTCGAAGGTTCTCGGTGCCCTTCTCTCTGTAATCAAAGAACAGGGTATTGCGGTATTTCCTTATTTGGACGATATCTTGGTACTCGCTCAGTCTTTACATTCTGCAGAATCTCATACGAATCAACTTGTGTTGTTTCTTCAAAGACATGGTTGGAGGATCAATTTACCAAAGAGTTCCTTGATTCCTCAGACAAAGGTAACCATTTTGGGTTTCCAAATAGATTCAGTGTCCATGACTTTGTCGCTAACAGAAAAGAGACGTCTGAAATTGGTTTCAGCTTGTCGAAACCTTCAGTCTCAATCATTCCCTTCGGTAGATTCTCAGTCTCATGACTGCTGCATCGGACGCGATCCCTTTTGCTCGTTTTCACATGAGACCTCTCCAGCTTTGTATGCTGAATCAGTGGTGCAGGGATTATACAAAGGTATCACACCTAATATCCTTAAATCCCAATGTTCGATCTTCTCTAACTTGGTGGTTGAATCACCATCGTTTAATTCAAGGGCCTCTTTTGTTCGTCCAACCTGGACTGTGATCTCAACAGATGCGAGTCTTTCAGGTTGGGGAGCTGTATGGGGATCTCTGACAGCGCAGGGGGTTTGGGAATCTCAGGAGACGAGATTACCAATCAACATTTTGGAACTCCGTGTGATTTTCAGAGTTCTTCAGTTCTGGCCTCTTCTGAAGAGAGAATCGTTTATTTGTTTTCAGACAGACAATGTCACAACCGTGGCGTATGTCAATCATCAAGGTGGGACTCACAGTCCTCAAGCCATGAAAGAAGTATCTCGGATACTTGTATGGGCGGAATCCAGCTCCTGTCTAATTTCTGCGGTTCACATCCCAGGTGTAGACAATTGGGAAGCGGATTATCTCAGTCGCCAGACGTTACATGCGGGCGAATGGTCTCTTTACCCAGAGGTATTTCTTCAGATTGCTCAAATCTGGGGACTTCCAGAAATAGATCTGATGGCCTCTCATCTAAACAAGAAACTTCCCAGGTATCTGTCCAGATCCAGGGATCCTCAGGCGGAAGCAGTGGACGCGTTGTCGCTTCCTTGGAATTATCATCCTGCCTATATCTTTCCGCCTCTAGTTCTTCTTCCAAAAGTGATTTCCAAGATTCTAATGGAGCGTTTGTTTGTACTGCTGGTGGCTCCAGCATGGCCTCACAGGTTTTGGTATGCGGATCTCATTCGGATGGCCAGTTGCCAACCTTGGACACTTCCGTTAAGACCAGACCTTCTATCTCGAGGCCCATTTTTCCATCAGGATCTCAAATCATTAAATTTGAAGGTATGGAAATTGAACGCTTGATTCTTAGTCATAGAGGTTTCTCTGACTCAGTGATTAATACTATGTTACAGGCTCGTAAATCTGTATCTAGGAATATTTATTATTGAGTCTGGAAGACTTACATTTCTTGGTGTTCTTCTCATAAATTCTCTTGGCATTCTTTTAGAATTCCTAGAATTTTACAGTTTCTTCAGGATGGTTTGGATAAGAGTTTGTCTGCAAGCTCTTTGAAAGGACAAATCTCTGCTCTTTCTGTTCTTTTTCACAGAAAGATTGCTAATCTTCCTGATATTCATTGTTTCGTACAGGCTTTGGTTCGTATCAAACCTGTCATTAAGTCAATCTCTCCTCCTTGGAGTCTTAATTTGGTTTTGAGGGCTTTACAGGCTCCTCTGTTTGAACCTATGCATTCTCTGGATATTAAATTACTTTCTTGGAAAGTTTTGTTCCTTTTGGCTATCTCTTCTGCTAGAAGAGTTTCTGAGTTATCTGCTCTTTCTTGTGAGTCTCCTTTTCTGATTTTTCATCAGGATAAGGCGGTGTTGCGGACTTCATTTCAATTTTTACCTAAGGTTGTGAATTCTAACAATATTAGTAGAGAAATTGTTGTCCCTTCATTGTGTCCTAATCCTAAGAATTCTCTGGAAAGATCTTTACATTCTTTGGATGTAGTAAGAGCTTTGAAATATGTTGAAGCTACTAAATATTTTAGAAAGACTTCTAGTCTATTTGTTATCTTTTCTGGTTCCAGGAAAGGTCAGAAGGCTTCTGCCATTTCTTTGGCGTCTTGGTTAAAGTCTTTGATTCATCATGCTTATGTGGAGTCGGGTAAGTCCCCACCTCAAAGGATTACGGCTCATTCTACTAGCTCAGTTTCTACTTCCTGGGCTTTTAGGAATGAAGCTTCTGTTGATCAGATTTGCAAAGCAGCAACTTGGTCTTCTTTGCATACTTTTACTAAATTCTACCATTTTGATGTTTTCTCTTCTTCTGAAGCAGTTTTTGGTAGAAAAGTACTTCAGGCAGCTGTTTCAGTTTGATTCTTCTGCTTATAATTTCAGTTTTTTTCATTATAAAGATTAAAACTTTTGATTTGGGTTGTGGATTATTTTTTCAGCGGAATTGGCTGTCTTTATTTTATCCCTCCCTCTCTAGTGACTCTTGCGTGGAAGTTCCACATCTTGGGTATCTGCTATCCCATACGTCACTAGCTCATGGACTCTTGCTAATTACATGAAAGAAAACATAATTTATGTAAGAACTTACCTGATAAATTCATTTCTTTCATATTAGCAAGAGTCCATGAGGCCCACCCTTTTTTGTGGTGGTTATGATTTATTTATTTTTGTATAAAGCACAATTATTCCAATTCCTTATTTTTGATGCTTTCGCTCCTTTCTTATCACCCCACTGCTTGGCTATTCGTTAAACTGAATTGTGGGTGTGGTGAGGGGTGTATTTATAGGCATTTTGAGGTTTGGGAAACTTTGCCCCTCCTGGTAGGAATGTATATCCCATACGTCACTAGCTCATGGACTCTTGCTAATATGAAAGAAATGAATTTATCAGGTAAGTTCTTACATAAATTGTGTTTTTTATTTGGGACGTTATCCCACCTACATTCCAGGTGGTCAGTTTCATCCTACTGTAATAAGATAGTCTGGCCTGTGCCCAATGCTTCAAGCAGGAGAACCTCTGTGTAGATTGTTATGTGCGATAGACAGAGCTAGCAAAGTTATACTGTACTTTTGTGTAGAGGTCAAACAGGACTTTCCCCTTCCCTCCCTCAGGAGCCACCGCTCAATTCCTAGTTCTGAGTCTTGTCGAGGGGACAAGAAAATGAGTGAACAATGTAATCAATCCCTGAAAAAAGAACTGCTTACTTTGTCACACGCTGTATAAGTGACTGTACAGTGTAACTAGCGAGCGACTCATTACAGAGGAACTGCTCACTTTGTCACACAATGTATAAGTGACTGTACAGTGTAACTAGCGAGTGACTCATTACAGAGGAACTGCTTAATTTGTCACATGCTGTATAAGTGACTGTACAGTGTAACTAGCGAGTGACTCATTACAGAGGAACTGCTTTGTCACACGCTGTATAAGTGACTGTACAGTGTAACTAGCGAGTGACTCATTACAGAGGAACTGCTTACTTTGTCACACGCTGTATAAGTGACTGTACAGTGTAACTAGCGAGCGACTCATTACAGAGGAACTGCTCACTTTGTCACACAATGTATAAGTGACTGTACAGTGTAACTAGCGAGCGACTCATTACAGAGGAACTGCTTACTTTGTCACACGCTGTATAAGTGACTGTACAGTGTAACTAGCGAACGACTCATTACAGAGGAACTGCATACTTTGTCACACGCTGTATAAGTGACTACAGTGTAACTATCGAGCGACTCATTACAGAGGAACTGCTTACTTTGTCACACGCTGTATAAGTGACTGTACAGTGTAACTAGCGAGCGACTCATTACAGAGGAACTGCTTACTTTGTCACACAATGTATAAATGACTGTACAGTGTAACTAGCGAGCGACTCATTACAGAGGAACTGCTTACTTTGTCACACGCTGTATAAGTGACTGTACAGTGTAACTAGCGAGCGACTCATTACAGAGGAACTGCTTACTTTGTCACACGCTTTATAAGTCACTGTACAGTGTAACTAGCGAGCGACTCATTACAGAGGAACTGCTTACTTTGTCACACGCTTTATAAGTGACTGTACAGTGTAACTAGCGAGTGACTCATTATAGAGGAACTGCTTTGTCACACGCTGTATAAGTGACTGTACAGTGTAACTAGCGAGTGACTCCTTACAGAGGAACTGCTTACTTTGTCACACGCTGTATAAGTGACTGTACAGTGTAACTAGCGAGTGACTCATTACAGAGGAACTGCTTACTTTGTCACACGCTGTATAAGTGACTGTACAGTGTAACTAGCGAGCAACTCATTACAGAGGAACTGCTTACTTTGTCACACGCTGTATAAGTGACTGTACAGTGTAACTAGCGAGTGACTCATTACAGAGGAACTGCTTACTTTGTCACACGCTGTATAAGTGACTGTACAGTGTAACTAGCGAGTGACTCATTACAGAGGAACTGCTTTGTCACACGCTGTATAAGTGACTGTACAGTGTAACTAGCGAGTGACTCATTACAGAGGAACTGCTTACTTTGTCACACGCTGTATAAGTGACTGTACAGTGTAACTAGCGAGTGACTCCTTACAGAGGAACTGCTTACTTTGTCACACTCTGTATAAGTGACTGTACAGTGTAACTAGCGAGCAACTCATTACAGAGGAACTGCTTACTTTGTCACACGCTGTATAAGTGACTGTACAGTGTAACTAGTGAGTGACTCATTACAGAGGAACTGCTTACTTTGTCACACGCTGTATAAGTGACTGTACAGTGTAACTAGCGAGTGACTCATTACAGAGGAACTGCTTTGTCACACGCTGTATAAGTGACTGTACAGTGTAACTAGCGAGTGACTCATTACAGAGGAACTGCTTACTTTGTCACACGCTGTATAAGTGACTGTACAGTGTAACTAGCGAGCGACTCATTACAGAGGAACTGCTTACTTTGTCACACGCTGTATAAGTGACTGTACAGTGTAACTAGCGAGCAACTCATTACAGAGGAACTGCTTACTTTGTCACACGCTGTATAAGTGACTGTACAGTGTAACTAGTGAGTGACTCATTACATAGGAACTGCTTACTTTGTCACACGCTGTATAAGTGACTGTACAGTGTAACTAGCGAGCGACTCATTACAGAGGAACTGCTTACTTTGTCACACGCTGTATAAGTGACTGTACAGTGTAACTAGCGAGCGACTCATTACAGAGGAACTGCTTACTTTGTCACATGCTGTATAAGTGACTGTACAGTGTAACTAGCTAGTGACTCATTACAGTGGAACTGCTTAATTTGTCACACGCTGTATAAGTGACTGTACTGTACAGTGTAACTAGCGAGTGACTCATTACAGAGGAACTGCTTACTTTGTCACATGCTGTATAAGTGACTGTACTGTACAGTGTAACTAGCGAGTGACTCATTACAGAGGAACTGCTTACTTTGTCACACGCTGTATAAGTGACTGTACAGTGTAACTAGCGAGCGACTCATTACAGAGGAACTGCTTACTTTGTCACACGCTGTATAAGTGACTGTACAGTGTAACTAGCGAGTGACTCATTACAGAGGAACTGCTTACTTTGTCACACGCTGTATAAGTGACTGTACAGTGTAACTAGTGAGCGACTCATTACAGAGGAACAGCTCACTTTGTCACATGCTGTATAAGTGACTGTACAGTGTAACTAGCGAGTGACTCATTACAGATGAACTGCTTACTTTGTCACACGCTGTATAAGTGACTGTACAGTGTAACTAGCGAGTGACTCATTACAGAGGAACTGCTTACTTTGTCACACGCTGTATAAATGACTGTACAGTGTAACTAGCGAGCGACTCATTACAGAGGAACTGCTTACTTTGTCACACGCTGTATAAGTGACTGTACAGTGTAACTAGCGAGTGACTCATTACAGAGGAACTGCTTACTTTGTCACATGCTGTATAAGTGACTGTACAGTGTAACTAGCGAGTGACTCATTACAGAGGAACTGCTTAATTTGTCACATGCTGTATAAGTGACTGTACAGTGTAACTAGCGAGCGACTCATTACAGAGGAACTGCTTACTTTGTCACACGCTGTATAAGTGACTGTACAGTGTAACTAGCGAGCGACTCATTACAGAGGAACTGCTTACTTTGTCACATGCTGTATAAGTGACTGTACAGTGTAACTAGCAAGTGACTCATTACAGAGGAACTGCTTACTTTGTCACACGCTGTATAAGTGACTGTACAGTGTAACTAGCGAGTGACTCATTACAGAGGAACTGCTTACTTTGTCACACGCTTTATAAGTGACTGTACAGTGTAACTAGCGAGTGACTCATTACAGAGGAACTGCTCACTTTGTCACACGCTGTATAAGTGACTGTACAGTGTAACTAGCGAGTGACTCATTACAGAGGAACTGCTTACTTTGTCACATGCTGTATAAGTGACTGTACAGTGTAACTAGCGAGTGACTCATTACAGAGGAACTGCTTACTTTGTCACATGCTGTATAAGTGACTGTACAGTGTAACTAGCGAGTGACTCATTACAGAGGAACTGCTTACTTTGTCACACGCTGTATAAGTGACTGTACAGTGTAACTAGTGAGCGACTCATTACAGAGGAACTGCTTACTTTGTCACACGCTATATAAGTGACTGTACAGTGTAACTAGCGAGTGACTCATTACAGAGGAACTGCTTACTTTGTCACACGCTGTATAAGTGACTGTACAGTGTAACTAGCGAGCGACTCATTACAGAGGAACTGCTTAATTTGTCACATGCTGTATAAGTGACTGTACAGTGTAACTAGCGAGTGACTCATTACAGAGGAACTGCTTACTTTGTCACATGCTGTATAAGTGACTGTACAGTGTAACTAGCGAGTGACTCATTACAGAGGAACTGCTTACTTTGTCACATGCTGTATAAGTGACTGTACAGTGTAACTAGCGAGTGACTCATTACAGAGGAACTGCTTAATTTGTCACACGCTCTATAAGTGACTGTACAGTGTAACTAGCGAGAGACTCATTACAGAGGAACTGCTTAGTTTGTCACACGCTGTAGAAGTGACTGTACAGTGTAACTAGCGAGTGACTCATTACAGAGGAACTGCTTACTTTGTCACATGCTGTATAAGTGACTGTACAGTGTAACTAGCGAGTGACTCATTACAGAGGAACTGCTTACTTTGTCACACGCTGTATAAATGACTGTACAGTGTAACTAGCTAGCGACTCATTACAGAGGAACTGCTTACTTTGTCACACGCTTTATAAGTGACTGTACAGTGTAACTAGCGAGCGACTCATTACAGAGGAACTGCTTAATTTGTCACACGCTGTATAAGTGACTGTACAGTGTAACTAGCGAGCGACTCATTACAGAGGAACTGCTTACTTTGTCACACGCTGTATAAGTGACTGTACAGTGTAACTAGCGAGTGACTCATTACAGAGGAACTGCTTACTTTGTCACATGCTGTATAAGTGACTGTACAGTGTAACTAGCGAGTGACTCATTACAGAGGAACTGCTTAATTTGTCACACGCTGTATAAGTGACTGTACAGTGTAACTAGCGAGTGACTCATTACAGAGGAACTGCTTACTTTGTCACACGCTGTATAAGTGACTGTACAGTGTAACTAGCGAGCGACTCATTACAGAGGAACTGCTTACTTTGTCACACGCTGTATAAGTGACTGTACAGTGTAACTAGCGAGTGACTCATTACAGAGGAACTGCTTACTTTGTCACATGCTGTATAAGTGACTTTACAGTGTAACTAGCGAGTGACTCATTACAGAGGAACTGCTTACTTTGTCACGCGCTGTATAAGTGACTGTACAGTGTAACTAGCGAGTGACTCATTACAGAGGAACTGCTTACTTTGTCACATGCTGTATAAGTGACTTTACAGTGTAACTAGCGAGTGACTCATTACAGAGGAACTGCTTACTTTGTCACGCGCTGTATAAGTGACTGTACAGTGTAACTAGCGAGTGACTCATTACAGAGGAACTGCTCACTTTGTCACGCGCTGTATAAGTGACTGTACAGTGTAACTAGCGAGTGACTCATTACAGAGGAACTGCTTACTTTGTCACACGCTGTATAAGTGACTGTACAGTGTAACTAGCGAGTGACTCATTACAGAGGAACTGCTTAATTTGTCACACGCTGTATAAGTGACTGTACAGTGTAACTAGCGAGTGACTCATTACAGAGGAACTGCTTAATTTGTCACACGCTGTATAAGTGACTGTACAGTGTAACTAGTGAGTGACTCATTACAGAGGAACTGCTTACTTTGTCACACGCTGTATAAGTGACTGTACAGTGTAACTAGCGAGTGACTCATTACAGAGGAACTGCTTACTTTGTCACACACTGTACAGTGTAACTAGTGAGTGACTCATTACAGAGGAACTGCTTACTTTGTCACACGCTGTATAAGTGACTGTACAGTGTAACTAGCGAGTGACTCATTACAGAGGAACTGCTTACTTTGTCACATGCTGTATAAGTGACTGTACAGTGTAACTAGTGAGTGACTCATTACAGAGGAACTGCTTTGTCACACGCTGTATAAGTGACTGTACAGTGTAACTAGCGAGTGACTCATTACAGAGGAACTGCTCACTTTGTCACACGCTGTATAAGTGACTGTACAGTGTAACTAGCGAGCAACTCATTACAGAGGAACTGCTTTGTCACACGCTGTATAAGTGACTGTACAGTGTAACTAGCGAGTGACTCATTACAGAGGAACTGCTTACTTTGTCACACGCTGTATAAGTGACTGTACAGTGTAACTAGCGAGCGACTCATTACAGAGGAACTGCTTACTTTGTCACACGCTGTATAAGTGACTGTACAGTGTAACTAGCAAGTGACTCATTACAGAGGAACTGCTTACTTTGTCACACGCTGTATAAATGACTGTACAGTGTAACTTGCTAGCGACTCATTACAGAGGAACTGCTTACTTTGTCACACGCTTTATAAGTGACTGTACAGTGTAACTAGCGAGCGACTCATTACAGAGGAACTGCTTACTTTGTCACACGCTTTATAAGTGACTGTACAGTGTAACTAGCGAGTGACTCATTACAGAGGAACTGCTTTGTCACACGCTGTATAAGTGACTGTACAGCGTAACTAGCGAGTGACTCATTACAGAGGAACTGCTTACTTTGTCACACACTGTATAAGTGACTGTACAGTGTAACTAGCGAGTGACTCATTACAGAGGAACTGCTTTGTCACACGCTGTATAAGTGACTGTACAGTGTAACTAGCGAGTGACTCATTACAGAGGAACTGCTTACTTTGTCACACAATGTATAAATGACTGTACAGTGTAACTAGCGAGCGACTCATTACAGAGGAACTGCTCACTTTGTCACACGCTGTATAAGTGACTGTACAGTGTAACTAGCGAGTGACTCATTACAGAGGAACTGCTTAATTTGTCACATGCTGTATAAGTGACTGTACAGTGTAACTAGCGAGTGACTCATTACAGAGGAACTGCTTACTTTGTCACACGCTGTATAAGTGACTGTACAGTGTAACTAGCGAGCGACTCATTACAGAGGAACTGCTTACTTTGTCACACGCTGTATAAGTGACTGTACAGTGTAACTAGCGAGCGACTCATTACAGAGGAACTGCTTACTTTGTCACACGCTGTATAAGTGACTGTACAGTGTAACTAGCGAGTGACTCATTACAGAGGAACTGCTTACTTTGTCACATGCTGTATAAGTGACTGTACAGTGTAACTAGCGAGTGACTCATTACAGAGGAACTGCTTACTTTGTCACACGCTGTATAAGTGACTGTACAGTGTAACTAGCGAGTGACTCATTACAGAGGAACTGCTTACTTTGTCACACGCTGTATAAGTGACTGTACAGTGTAACTAGCGAGCGACTCATTACAGAGGAACTGCTTACTTTGTCACACGCTGTATAAGTGACTGTACAGTGTAACTAGCGAGCGACTCATTACAGAGGAACTGCTTACTTTGTCACATGCTGTATAAGTGACTGTACAGTGTAACTAGCGAGTGACTCATTACAGAGGAACTGCTTACTTTGTCACACGCTGTATAAGTGACTGTACAGTGTAACTAGTGAGCGACTCATTACAGAGGAACTGCTTACTTTGTCACACGCTGTATAAGTGACTGTACAGTGTAACTAGCGAGTGACTCATTACAGAGGAACTGCTTACTTTGTCACACGCTGTATAAGTGACTGTACAGTGTAACTAGCGAGTGACTCATTACAGAGGAACTGCTTACTTTGTCACACGCTGTATAAGTGACTGTACAGTGTAACTAGCGAGTGACTCATTACAGAGGAACTGCTTACTTTGTCACACGCTGTATAAGTGACTGTACAGTGTAACTAGCGAGCGACTCATTACAGAGGAACTGCTTACTTTGTCACACGCTGTATAAGTGACTGTACAGTGTAACTAGCGAGCGACTCATTACAGAGGAACTGCTTACTTTGTCACACGCTGTATAAGTGACTGTACAGTGTAACTAGCGAGTGACTCATTACAGAGGCACTGCTTACTTTGTTACACGCTGTATAAGTGACTGTACAGTGTAACTAGCGAGTGACTCATTACAGAGGAACTGCTTACTTTGTCACACGCTGTATAAGTGACTGTACAGTGTAACTAGCGAGTGACTCATTACAGAGGAACTGCTTACTTTGTCACACGCTGTATAAGTGACTGTACAGTGTAACTAGTGAGTGACTCATTACAGAGGAACTGCTTACTTTGTCACACGCTGTATAAGTGACTGTACAGTGTAACTAGCGAGCAACTCATTACAGAGGAACTGCTTACTTTGTCACACGCTGTATAAGTGACTGTACAGTGTAACTAGCGAGTGACTCATTACAGAGGAACTGCTTACTTTGTCACATGCTGTATAAGTGACTGTACAGTGTAACTAGCGAGTGACTCATTACAGAGGAACTGCTTAATTTGTCACACGCTGTATAAGTGACTGTACAGTGTAACTAGCGAGCGACTCATTACAGAGGAACTGCTTACTTTGTCACACGCTGTATAAGTGACTGTACAGTGTAACTAGCGAGCGACTCATTACAGAGGAACTGCTTACTTTGTCACACGCTGTATAAATGACTGTACAGTGTAACTAGCGAGTGACTCATTACAGAGGAACTGCTTACTTTGTCACACGCTGTATAAGTGACTGTACAGTGTAACTAGCGAGCGACTCATTACAGAGGAACTGCTTACTTTGTCACACGCTGTATAAGTGACTGTACAGTGTAACTAGCGAGCGACTCATTACAGAGGAACTGCTTACTTTGTCACACGCTGTATAAATGACTGTACAGTGTAACTAGCGAGCGACTTATTACAGAGGAACTGCTTACTTTGTCACACGCTGTATAAGTGACTGTACAGTGTAACTAGCGAGCGACTCATTACAGAGGAACTGCTTACTTTGTCACGCGCTGTATAAGTGACTGTACAGTGTAACTAGCGAGTGACTCATTACAGAGGAACTGCTCACTTTGTCACACGCTGTATAAGTGACTGTACAGTGTAACTAGCGAGTGACTCATTACAGAGGAAGTGCTTACTTTGTCACATGCTGTATAAGTGACTGTACAGTGTAACTAGCGAGTGACTCATTACAGAGGAACTGCTTACTTTGTCACACGCTGTATAAGTGACTGTACAGTGTAACTAGTGAGCGACTCATTACAGAGGAACTGCTTACTTTGTCACACGCTGTATAAGTGACTGTACAGTGTAACTAGCGAGTGACTCATTACAGAGGAACTGCTTACTTTGTCACACGCTGTATAAGTGACTGTACAGTGTAACTAGCGAGTGACTCATTACAGAGGAACTGCTTACTTTGTCACACGCTGTATAAGTGACTGTACAGTGTAACTAGCGAGTGACTCATTACAGAGGAACTGCTTACTTTGTCACACGCTGTATAAGTGACTGTACAGTGTAACTAGCGAGCGACTCATTACAGAGGAACTGCTTACTTTGTCACACGCTGTATAAGTGACTGTACAGTGTAACTAGCGAGTGACTCATTACAGAGGAACTGCTTACTTTGTCACACGCTGTATAAGTGACTGTACAGTGTAACTAGCGAGTGACTCATTACAGAGGAACTGCTTACTTTGTTACACGCTGTATAAGTGACTGTACAGTGTAACTAGCGAGTGACTCATTACAGAGGAACTGCTTACTTTGTCACACGCTGTATAAGTGACTGTACAGTGTAACTAGCGAGTGACTCATTACAGAGGAACTGCTTACTTTGTCACACGCTGTATAAGTGACTGTACAGTGTAACTAGTGAGTGACTCATTACAGAGGAACTGCTTACTTTGTCACACGCTGTATAAGTGACTGTACAGTGTAACTAGTGAGTGACTCATTACAGAGGAACTGCTTACTTTGTCACACGCTGTATAAGTGACTGTACAGTGTAACTAGCGAGCAACTCATTACAGAGGAACTGCTTACTTTGTCACACGCTGTATAAGTGACTGTACAGTGTAACTAGCGAGTGACTCATTACAGAGGAACTGCTTACTTTGTCACATGCTGTATAAGTGACTGTACAGTGTAACTAGCGAGTGACTCATTACAGAGGAACTGCTTAATTTGTCACACGCTGTATAAGTGACTGTACAGTGTAACTAGTGAGTGACTCATTACAGAGGAACTGCTTACTTTGTGACACGCTGTATAAGTGACTGTACAGTGTAACTAGCGAGTGACTCATTACAGAGGAACTGCTTACTTTGTCACACGCTGTATAAGTGACTGTACAGTGTAACTAGCGAGTGACTCATTACAGAGGAACTGCTTACTTTGTCACACGCTGTATAAGTGACTGTACAGTGTAACTAGCGAGTGACTCATTACAGAGGAACTGCTTACTTTGTCACACGCTGTATAAGTGACTGTACAGTGTAACTAGTGAGTGACTCATTACAGAGGAACTGCTTACTTTGTCACACGCTGTATAAGTGACTGTACAGTGTAACTAGCGAGTGACTCATTACAGAGGAACTGCTTACTTTGTCACACGCTGTATAAGTGACTGTACAGTGTAACTAGCGAGTGACTCATTACAGAGGAACTGCTTACTTTGTCACACGCTGTATAAGTGACTGTACAGTGTAACTAGCGAGTGACTCATTACAGAGGAACTGCTCACTTTGTCACACGCTGTATAAGTGACTGTACAGTGTAACTAGCGAGTGACTCATTACAGAGGAACTGCTTTGTCACACGCTGTATAAGTGACTGTACAGTGTAACTAGCGAGTGACTCATTACAGAGGAACTGCTTACTTTGTCACACGCTGTATAAGTGACTGTACAGTGTAACTAGCGAGTGACTCATTACAGAGCAACTGCTTACTTTGTCACACGCTGTATAAGTGACTGTACAGTGTAACTAGCGAGTGACTCATTACAGAGCAACTGCTTACTTTGTCACACGCTGTATAAGTGACTGTACAGTGTAACTAGCGAGTGACTCATTACAGAGCAACTGCTTACTTTGTCACACGCTGTATAAGTGACTGTACAGTGTAACTAGCGAGTGACTCATTACAGAGGAACTGCTTACTTTGTCACACGCAGCTAAAAGAGAGGGGGTCTGAACAAATCCTCTGCTGCTCTGCATTTGATTATTATTTTCTACATATTCACTTGATTTTGGGCATTAACCCTTCTCAATTGCAGCTAATATTTAGTTTAGTGTTTGTGTGACTGTTGCATATGGGGATCCCATTTTATATGTTGTCTCATTAACATCTTACTGTCTCATCCCTGTCTCATGCTCACATTCTTATTCATCATCTCATTCCTGTCTCATGCTCACATTCTTATTCATCATCTCATTCCTGTCTCATGCTCACATTCTTATTCACCATCTCATTCCAGTCTCACATTCTTATTCACCATCTCATTCCTGTCTCACATTCTTATTCACCATCTCATTCCTGTCTCACATTCTTATTCACCATCTCATTCCTGTCTCACATTCTTATTCACCATCTCATTCCTGTCTCACATTCTTATTCACCATCTCATTCCTGTCTCACATTCTTATTCACCATCTCATTCCTGTCTCATGCTCACATTCTTATTCATCATCTCATTCCTGTCTCATGCTCACATTCTTATTCACCATCTCATTCCAGTCTCACATTCTTATTCACCATCTCATTCCTGTCTCATGCTCACATTCTTATTCACCATCTCATTCCAGTCTCACATTCTTATTCACCATCTCATCCCTGTGTTTTTCCGCACATTCCTGTTCACCATCTCATTCCGGTTGCACGTGCACATTCATATTCACCATCTCATTTCTATCTCACCAGCTCATTTCTATCTGACTTTCTAATTTCACTCTCACACTCTCAGGTTTCTTGATTTGGATAGAAAAAAAAATCCAATTCCCTTTTATTATAAAAGGGACTTTCTAATGACACGATGAATCCGCGGATCATCATTAATTACTGTTGGGAATATCACTTCTGGCCAGTCTCTTTGCCTACGTTAAATGCAAGTAGGTGATAAAGTTTAGGTGTCTGAAAGAAGATTCTTCAATCAAGATTTTATTTTTATGAAGCAGAGCAAGTTTGTTCAGCTTCCTCTTGAGGTTTAGCCGTAGTCCATGTCAGTCTCTTCCATAGAGCAATGGTGGCTTTTAAGCAATTGGTAACTTGTGGGGTATAATCCTCACTGCGCCTCCCAAACAGTTGTTGCTGGCCTATCCTGAAAGCCTGATTAGGATTATTCAGTCTTTCTTTATTTTTCCACGGGTCCATGTGAGGGAGATGACCTCTCATACCATATGAGCTGCCCTGCTGCCGGGCAGATTGATCTTAAGGTAAGTGCCTAGTTTTATTTTCTTATGGAGAATATAGCACTTTAGCAGTTAAGTTAAGCACTAATAATCCTATGTGGGGTTAATAGGATTTTAGTAGGCACTATGTGCAGGCACTGGGGACATACATTCTTGGATAGAGGCTAAAAATGTTTCGTTTTAGTTCCGGACTTTGTTACAGAGACAGTTAGACTGTGTGTAACGGCTCTGGAGGCTCAGATTTAGTTATGTTCCGGACTTTGTGACAGAGACAGACTGTGTGTAACGGCTCTGGACGCTCAGATTTAGTTATGTTCCGGTTTACTTCCGTACTTTGTGACAGAGACAGACTGTGTGTAACAGCTCTGGACGCTCAGATTTAGTTATGTTCCGGTTTAGTTCCTTACTTTGTGACAGAGACAGTTAGACTGTGTGTAACGGCTCTGGAGGCTCAGATTTAGTTATGTTCCGGTTTAGTTCCGGACTTTGTGACAGAGACAGACTGTGTAACAGCTCTGGAGGCTCAGATTTAGTTATGTTCCGGTTTAGTTCCGGACTTTGTGACAGAGATAGACTGTGTGTAACGGCTTTAGAGGCTCAGATTTAGTTATGTTCCGGTTTAGTTCCTTACTTTGTGACAGAGACAGACTGTGTGTAACGGCTCTGGACGCTCAGATTTAGTTATGTTCCGGTTTAGTTCCGTACTTTGTGACAGAGACAGTTAGACTGTGTGTAACGGCTCTGGAGGCTCAGATTTAGTTGTGTTCCGGTTTAGTTCCGGACTTTGTGACAGAGACAGACTGTGTGTAACGGCTCTGGAGGCTCAGATTTAGTTATGTTCTGGTTTAGTTCCGGACTTTGTGACAGAGACAGACTGTGTAACGGCTCTGGAGGCTCCGATTTAGTTATGTTCCGGTTTAGTTCCGGACTTTGTGACAGAGATAGACTGTGTGTAACGGCTCTGGAGGCTCAGATTTAGTTGTGTTCCGGTTTAGTTCTGGACTTTGTGACAGAGACAGACTGTGTGTAACGGCTCTGGAGGCTCAGATTTAGTTATGTTCCGGTTTAGTTCCGGACTTTGTGACAGAGACAGACTGTGTAACGGCTCTGGAGGCTCAGATTTAGTTATGTTCCGGTTTAGTTCCGGACTTTGTGACAGAGACAGACTGTGTGTAACGGCTCTGGAGGCTCAGATTTAGTTATGTTCCGGTTTAGTTCCGGACTTTGTGACAGAGATAGACTGTGTGTAACGGCTCTGGAGGCTCAGATTTAGTTGTGTTCCGGTTTAGTTCCGGACTTTGTGACAGAGACAGACTGTGTGTAACGGCTTTAGAGGCTCAGATTTAGTTGTGTTCCGGTTTAGTTCCAGACTTTGTGACAGAGACAGTTAGACTGTATGTAACGGCTCTGGAGGCTCAGATTTAGTTATGTTCCGGTTTAGTTCCGGACTTTGTGACAGAGATAGACTGTGTGTAACGGCTCCGGTGGCTCAGATTTAGTTATGTTCCGGACTTTGTGATAGAGACAGACTGTGTGTAACGGCTCTGGAGGCTCAGATTTAGTTGTGTTCCGGTTTAGTTCCGGACTTTGTGACAGAGACAGTTAGACTGTGTGTAACGGCTCTGGAGGCTCAGATTTAGTTGTGTTTTCCGGACTTTTTGACAGAGACAGTTAGACTGTGTGTAACGGCTCTGGAGGCTCAGATTTAGTTATGTTCCGGTTTAGTTCCGGACTTTGTGACAGAAACAGACTGTGTTTAACGGCTCTGGACGCTCAGATTTAGTTATGTTCGGGTTTAATTCTGGACTTAATCCTTTTGGCACCTTGCTCCTAGCTTAAGCATCAGAGAGTACTGTTTAAAATAGTCTTTAATATGTGTACGACGTTTTCACATTTTATTGTCATAGAGGTTCATGAAACGTTTAGTTTTTCTTATGGGAGCGGGTAATGCAAACATTTTTATTAGATTTCTACGCACAGCTGGGTTGCTTGCGTGCTATTTCTGTGGGTTCCCGCCCTTATCTTTGGCTGTCTGCATGACGGATCAGCACCATTTTTATTTCTGAATGGAACGATGTGTCTGAACAGGGACACGCCTTCCTCTTGGTTCTCTGTCAGAATCGAGTTTGCTTGACGAACTTACAATGTTTGGTTTTGCTAGGAGCTGGGGTTTTTATCATGTTAAGCTACTTTACCGTAGAAACGCCATTAGGGTAAATTTTAAAGCTAAAATTTTGCATTGCTGACAATATTTATCGGGTATAATAGTCCCAGAGGACCTTTCATAATCTGGTGGTTTTTAGAAGACGTTACAGATTTTGACATTTTATTTAATGTTTTTCAATCCTTTAATGTTGCAATAAACATCCTGCAGTTTGTTTGTTTTTCTGCAGACATAGTATTGTATCGCAAGTAGAGTTCTTGTCCACTAATATCAGTGAGGCTACTCAGTTATGTTGTTTCAACAGCAAGTATATACCCTTTCTGAGGTATATAAGTCTCTACAATCTTAAAGTGACAGTGTCATTTTAAATATTTATTTTCCAAGAGTTAAATTTTAACCTTATGTCTCTCTGGATTATACTGTTTAGGCTGTGCCACAGTTTTTTTCCCTCAAACGTCCCAAGCCTTTGTTTGGCGTCACATGCAGTGTCCTGCGCTTCCTCTCAATCTCCTGGAGGAGTTATTTGCTTGCAGAATTGTCTTCCCCCCAGGTATCTTCGTGTATCTGTGGCATTTTCTGCTTTTCCTATTTTAAGGGGAAATCGCAAGTGGAACTTTAATGAGTCAGAGTGTAAGGTTTCTGCGCCGCTTACTGCTACACATATTGCCCCTCCTATAGTGTTTGAGGAGGATAGTCGGTAGCATCTGAGGGCTCAGATTCGGTCAGTATAATTCCTTCATTTGACGCTGAAGTAGTTCTCTTCAGAATCCAGCCTGGACTCCTTTTTGTATTAATTAGGAAGTTGGCTTCTAGTTAGACCTCGGCTTCCCTGTTGTTGTCTATCCTCAGAATTTAATATATTTTGGGATTCAGCTGTAAAGATTTCTCTTGTAAGATGTATCGAGTCCACGGATTCATCCTTACTTGTGGGATATTCTCCTTCCCAACAGGAAGTGGCAAAGAGAGCACCCACAGCAGAGCTGTCTATATAGCTCCCCCCTTAGCTCCACCCCCAGTCATTCTCTTTGCCTACTCTAAGAAACTAGGAAGGGCAGAGCAAGTGTGGTGACAAAAATGTTAGTTTTTTATTTCTCAAGCAAAAGTTTGTTATTTTTAGATGGTACCGGTGTGTACTATTTACTCTCTGGCAGAAAAGGGATGAAGATTTCTGCAAGGAGGATTATGATCTTAGCACTTTGTAACTAAGATCCACTGCTGTTCTCACAAGGGCTGAAGAGTACAGGAAAACTTCAGTTGGGGGAACGGTTTGCATGCTAAGCTACATATGAGGTATGTTCAGTCTATATTTTTTCTAGACAGACTGTGTTAATTCTAGAAAAGGTTGGCAATATCCCCATGAGGGAAGGGTAAGCTGTATTCAGACACTTGGATAGGAATTTCAGTTTGCTTGAAGGGCTCATAAGTTACTGTTAGGAAAAAAACATTTTTGTTTGTTCAGTAAATGATGCAATTATAACGTTTTTTTGAAGGGTATGAAGGGGTAATTGTGGCTGTTTTTAGGGTTTTTTAACCCACATGGTTGATTAAGAGAGACTCAGGTGTTTTTCTAATAGGCCTCAAAACATTGAGTGAGGTGGGAGGGGCCTATTTTCACACCTCAGTTGCGCAGTTTCTTTTCCTTAGACATCCAACTGCTTCTCCAGTGGTTCCTGCTGTGTTTGAGGGCTGTAAAGGAGGTTTTTTTTCCCCACAAATCGTTCTGAAGGGCAGGTAGGCACCGCAGCAGAGCTGTGGCAAGGTGCTGAAAGTCTTTTTTACCGGTTTTGAAGTTTTTTCAATTCAGTTTTGCCATTAAGGGGTTAATTGTTTATTTGCATAGCTGTGCAAAGTTACTAAGGCTGTAAGATACTACTGTAAAAATTTTGTTAAGTTTACTGCTTTTTTACACTGTTTTGCAGAACTTGTGCAGCTTTTTTTTCTCTTAAAGGCACAGTACCGTTTTATTTCCGAGTGTTATTTACTTTGATTACAGTGTTTTCCAAGCTTGCTTGTTACATTACTAGCATATTTAACATGTCTGACACCAAGGAAAATCCTTGTTCAATATGTTTGGAAGCCATTGTGGAACCCCCTCTTAGAATGTGTCCCAATTGTACTGATATGTCTATAAATTATAAAGAATATATATTAGCACTTAAAAATAGAGCAATAGATGATTCTCAGTCAGAAGTAAATTAGAGTTCGCCATCTAGCTCTCCCCAAGTGTCACAACCGGTAATGCCCGCACAAGTGACGCCAAGTACCTCTAGTGCGTCAAATTCATTTACTTTACAAGACATGGCCACAGTTATGAATACAACCATCACAGAGGTTTTATCCAAACTGCCTGGTTTACAAGGAAAGCGAGACAGCTCTGGGTAAAGGAAAAATGCTGAGCCGTCTCATGCTTTAGTAGCCGTATCTGATATGCCCTCACAATGCTCTGAAGGGGTGAGGGATTTGTTATCTGAGGGAGAAATTTCTGATTCAGGAAAGACGCTTCCTCAGACAGATTCTGATATGACGGCCTTTAAATTTAAGCTTGAACACCTCCGCTTATTGCTCAGGGAGGTATTAGCAACTCTAGATGATTGTGACCCTATAGTGGTCCCAGAGAAATTGTGTAAAATTGATAGATACTTAGAGGTTCCTGTTTACACTGATGTTTTTCCAGTCCCTAAGAGGATTGTGAATATTATTGCTAAGGAGTGGGATAAACCAGGTATTCCGTTCACTCCCCCTCCTGTTTTTAAGAAAATATTTCCCATATCTGACACCATAAGGGACTCATGGCAGACAGTTCCTAAGGTGGAGGGAGCTATTTCTACTCTGTCTAAGCGTACAACTATACCTATCGAAGACAGTTGTGCTTTCAAAGATCCTATGGATAAAAAATTAGAGGGTCTCCTGAAGAAAATTTTTGTTCATCAGGGTTTTTCTCTCCAACCTATTGCGTGCATTGTTCCTGTAACGACTGCAGCTGCTTTCTGGTTTGAGGCTCTAGAGGAGGCTCTTCAAATGGAGACTCCATTAGAGGACATTATGGACAGAATTAAGACCCTTAAGTTGGCTAATTCTTTTATTACAGATGCCGCATTTCAACTGGCTAAATTAGCGGCAAAGAATTCAGGTTTTGCCATTTTAGCACGCAGGGCGTTATGGCTTAAGTCCTGGTCTGCTGATGTGTCATCTAAATCTAAACTTTTGAACATTCCTTTCAAAGGTAAGACCCTATTCGGGCCTGAACTGAAAAAGATTATTTCAGACATCACTGGAGGGAAAGGTCATGCCCTCTCTCAGGATAGATCAAGTAAGATGAGGACCAAACAGAATAATTTTCCTTCCTTTCATAACTTTAAGAGTGGTCCCGCTTCAGCAAAGCAAGAGGGGAATTTTGCCCAATCCAAGTCAGTCTGGAGACCTAACCAGGCTTGGAACAAGGGTAAACAGGCCAAGAAGCCTGCAGCTGCTTCTAAAACAGCATGAAGGGGTAGCCCCCGATCTGGGACCGGATCTAGTAGGGGGCAGACTCTCTCTCTTCGCTCAGGCTTGGGCGTGAGATGTTCACGATCCCTGGGCTTTAGAAATTGTGTCCCAGGGGGGTATCTTCTGGAATTCAAAGACTCCCTTCCAAGGGGGAGATTTCACATTTCTCGATTGTCTGTAAACCAGACAAAGAGAGAGGCGTTCTTACGCTGTGTAGAAGACCTACATACCATTGGCGCCTCTATCCCTGCTTACACTTTTTATACCATGGGGGTGATCCGCCCAGTCCCAATAGAGGAACAGGGGCTAGGGTTTTATTCAAACCTGTTTGTGGTTCCCAAAAAAGAGGGAATTTTCAGACCAATCTTGGATCTCAAAATTCTAAACAAGTTCCTCAAGGTTCCCTCATTCAAGATGGAGACTATTCGGACTATTCTACCTCTGATCCAGGAGGGTCAGTATATGACTACCGTGGACTTAAAGGATGCGTATCTGCACATCCCTATTCACAGAGATCATCATCAATTTCTCAGATTCGCCTTTCTAAACAGGCATTACCAGTTTGTGGCCCTTCCCTTCGGGTTGACCAGGGCTCCCAGAATTTTCACAAAAGTGCTAGGGTCCCTTCTGGCGGTTCTGTGACCACGGGGCATAGCAGTGGCGCCTTATCTAGACGACATCTTAATTCAGGCGTCGACTTTCTAGCTAGCAAGTCTCACACGGACATCGTGTTGGCTTTTCTGAGAGCTCATGGGTGGAAGGTGAACATAAAAAAGAGTTTTCTCTTCCCTCTCACAAGAGTTTCCTTCCTAGGGACTCTGATAGACTCGGTAGAAATGAAAATATTTCTGACGGAGGTCAGAAAATTAAAACTTTTAACCACTTGCCGAGCTCTTCATTCCATTCCTCGGCCATCAGTGGCTCAGTGTATGGAGGTAATCGGACTCATGGTAGCGGCAATGGACATAGTTCCTTTTGCCCGCCTACACCTCAGACCACTGCAACTATGCATGCTCAAACAGTGGAATGGGGATTATGCAGATTTATCTCCTCAACTGCATCTGGACCAGAGACTCTCTTCTCTGGTGGTTGTCTCAGGACCACCTGTCTCAGGGAATGTGTTTCCGCAGGCCAGAGTGGCTTATTGCAACGACGGGTGCAGTCTTGAACTCCCTGAAAGCACAGGGTTTATGGTCTCGGGAGGAAGCTCTCCTCCCGATAAACATTCTAGAACTGAGAGCGATATTCAATGCGCTTCAGGTGTGGCCTCAGCTTGCTGTGGCCAAATTCATCAGATTTTAGTCGGGCAACATCACGACTGTAGCTTATATCAATCATCAAGGAAGAACAAGGAGTCCTCTAGCGATGATGGAGGTAACCAAAATAATCCGGTGGGCAGAGGATCACTCTTGCCATCTCTCAGCAATCCACATCCCAGGGGTAGAGAACTGGGAGGTGGATTTTCTAAGTCGTCAGACTTTTCATCCCGGAGAGTGGGAACTCCATCCGGAGGTATTTGCCCAGCTGATTCAGCTATGGGGCACACCAGAATTGGATCTGATGGCGTCTCGTCAGAATGCCAAACTTCCTCGTTACGGGTCCAGGTCCCGGGATCCCAAGGCGGTACTGATAGATGCTCTAGCAGTGCCTTGGTCCTTCAATCTGGCCTATGTATTTCCACTGTTTCCTCTCCTCCCACGTCTGGTTGCCAGAATCAAGCAGGAGAGAGCTTCGGTAATTCTGATAGCACCTGCGTGGCCACGCAGGATTTGGTATGCAGACCTAGTGGACATGTCCTCGGTTCCACCGTGGACTCTGCCAATGAGGCGGGACCTTCAAATCCAAGGTCCGTTCACGCGTCCAAATCTAATTTCTCTGCGTCTGACTGCTTGGAGATTGAACGCCTGATTCTATCAAAGCGTGGTTTCTCTGAGTCGGTCATTGATACTCTGATTCAGGCTAGAAATCCTGTCACCAGGAAGATCTATCATAAGATTTGGCGCAAATATCTTTATTGGTGTGAATCCAAAGGTTACTCGTGGAGTAAGATTAGGATTCCTAGAATATTGTCTTTTCTCCAAGAGGGTTTGGAGAAGGGATTATCTGCTAGTTCCCTAAAAGGACAAATATCTGCTTTGTCTATTCTACTACACAAACATCTGGCAGATGTCCCAGACGTTCAAGCATCTAGTCAAGCCAATTTGGTCAGAATCAAGCCTGTATTTAAACCTGTTGCTCCGCCATGGAGCCTAAACTTAGTTCTTAAAGTTCTTCAAGGGGTTCCGTTTGAACATATGCATTCCATAGATATTAAGCTTCTATCTTGGAAAGTTTTGTTTTTAGTAGCTATCTCTTCGGCTCGAAGAGTTTCTGAGCTATCTGCTTTACAATGTGATTCCCCTTACCTTGTTTTCCATGCAGATAAGGTGGTTTTGCGTACCAAACCTGGGTTTCTTCCTAAGGTTTTTTCTAATAAGAATATTTATCAAGAGATTGTTGTTCATCAAAGAAGGAACGTCTGTCACACAATCTTGATGTGGTTCGTGCTTTAAAGTTTTACTTACAAGCAACTAAAGATTTCCGTCAAACATCTTCATTGTTTGTTGTTTATTCTGGTAAACGGAGAGGTCAAAGGGCTACGGCTACCTCTCTTTCCTTTTGGCTGAAAAGCATCATCCGTTTGGCCTATGAGACTGCTGGACAGCAGCCTCCTGAAAGAATTACTGCTCATTCTACTAGAGCTGTGGCTTCCACATGGGCTTTTAAAAATGAGGCTTCTGTTGAACAGATTTGTAAGGCGGCGACTTGGTCTTCGCTTCATACTTTTTCCAAATTTTCCAAATTCCATACTTTTGCTTCTTCGGAGGCTATTTTTGGGAGAAAGGTTCTACAAGCAGTGGTGCCTTGCGTTTAAGGTCCCTGTCTTGTCCCTCCCTTCATCCATGTCCTAAAGCTTTGGTATTGATATCCCACAAGTAAGGATGAATCTGTGGACTCGATACATCTTGCAAGAGAAAACATAATTTATGCTTACCTGATAAATGTATTTCTCTTGTGATGTATCGAGTCCACGGCCTGCCCTGTTTTTTAAGACAGGCATATATATTTTTATTTTATAACATTCAGTCACCACTGCACCCTATAGTTTCTCCTTTTTCTTCCTAGCCTTCGGTCGAATGACTGGGGGGTGGAGCTAAGGGGGGAGCTATATAGACAGCTCTGCTGTGGGTGCTCTCTTTGCCACTTCCTGTTGGGAAGGAGAATATCCCACAAGTAAGGATGAATCAGTGGACTCGATACATCACAAGAGAAATAAATTTATCAGGTATGCATAAATTATGTTTTTTTCTGTGCACGACTGTGCTAGGAGAATTTTCTCCCCTTCTCCTGTCAGTAATAAGGTGTCTCCTTTAAATTTCATGGCACATGATGCTTAAAGTAGTAGGGGTCATTACTAAAGATTCTGGTTAGAGTTCTTCAACCCGTATAGAGGGTAGATGCTCTTTTAAGGATGGAAGTCTTTATAGACAATTGCATCATCTCTTTGGTGCAACGTCTTGTCTGACTCCATTGCGAAGACTACATGAGGAGATCCAAATCAGAAGGGTCGTCTTTATTTATGTTGCTTCCTTCGTAACTTCAGGAAGTTTTCCCCCTTTGTCTTCCAAGCTGGGGCAGTTCAAGTCCTCTTGGATACCCAGTCAGTCTTGGATCAGGGGGAAGTAATTATGGAAATCTGCAGCTATCTTTCATTAAGCATGTAGGGTTTGCCCCGAGCTAGGATTGGGTCCTGTGGGGGGCAGGTTCTATCAGTTCTTACCATGCCTGGATAACAGGATGCCCTGGATCCCTAAAGGAATGTAGATATAGTATTCCATGGTTAAGAATTGGAATTCATCTTCTTCCTCCCAGGAGCAGGTTCCACTTAAGATTATCTGTGGACCAGATAAGAAGAAAGGTCGTTCTTGAAATGTTTTCAGGATCTTCCACCATGAGAGTAATTGTTCCTGTTCTAGTTTTGGAACAGGGTTTAGTTCCTTTTTCACTTAAACAGGAGGGAATTTTTAGTCCTATTTGGACAATAAATGTCTAGCCAAGTTTCTCAGAGTGCCATTTTTTTACAGATGGAGACTATTCACTCCTTCCTTGGGGCAAGAGGGTCAGTCTATATTGACCTTAGACTTTAAGGATGTGTATCCTTAGATTCCCATTCAATTCTCTTATAATTATGAGTTTTGAGTTTTGCCTTCTGGCCAAGCTTCATCAGTTGTGGGCCAACAATTGTTTTGCCACAGATCCCAGAGTTTTCTCATTCTGGGCTGCAATTTGATTCCGAAATTTCAGGGGTGTCCCTCCTGGACTTCCTATTGATATCTTTCTACAAACAAGATCTCATTCAGAGGTTTTTGTTGTCTTCTTAGTTCCACGAATATCACTATAAAGGTTCTAAAAGATGTGGCAGGACCCAATGGCTCTTATCTTTTCTCCAGGTGGGTCTTGAGTAGGAGTTATCTGTCCGTATCCTTAAAAGTCGGTTTTGTCTCTTTCTATTTGTCTACTCAAGCGTCTGGCGGATGTACCGGATTGTCCAATCCTTTTATCAGGTCCTGGTTCGATTCAGGACTGTGTCTGAGGTAGTTGTTTCCTTGGAGTCAACTTTGTTCTTAAAGCTTTTCTTCAGGCTCTGTTTGAGTCTAGGCTTTCCATAGATATTTAGTTGTTATCTTGGAAAGTTTGTTTATTCTGCTCAGAGGTTTTCAATACTCTCAGCTTGCAGTTTGATTTTCCTTATCTCGTATTTCTGGCAGATAAAGCAGTTTTTCTTCCTAAGGTTGTGTTGGACAGAGATTTTAATAAGGAACTGGTTATTCCTTCTTCATATCCTAAGATTTTTTTCTCATAAGGAACGTCTGTTGGATAACTTAGATGTTGTGCGGGCTCTTAGAATTATTTTCAGGCTACAATGGTCTTTTGTCAGTCCTCTGGATTGTTTGTGTTTTTCTGGATAATAATAAAGGCTAGAAAGTTTCCGCCACTTCTCTTTCTCTCTAGTTGAGAAGTGTTAGTCGTAGGACCCAGGAGCCTGCTGTTCTCTCCACTAGGGCGGTGTTTTCGCCTTGGGCCTTCAAGATGTAGGTTTATGTAGAACAGATCTGTAAGCCAACGACTTGGCCTTCCTTGCTAATTTTTTCTATGAATTTGGTTCTTTTACCTCGGCTGAGGTTCTTTTGGAAGAAAGGGGTCTTTAAGCTGTGGTGGCTTCTGTTTAGGTTACCTGTCTTGTCCCTCCCATATAATCTGTGTACTCTAGCTTTGGTATTGATTCCCAACTGTATTAGAAACAAAACAAAATTTATGCTTACCTGATAAATTTATTTATTTCTTGACACGATGAGTCCACGACCCGCCCTGTTTATTCAGACAGTCTTTTTGTTTTAGAAACCTCTGGCTTGTTTGCACCTTGGGTTACTTCCTTTCTCTCTTTTTCCTTTGGTCAAATGACTGGGGGTTGTGGGAAGGGAAGTGATATTTAACAGCTTTGCTTTGGTGCTCTTTGCCTCCTCCTGCTGGCCAGGAGTGATATTCCCAACAGTAATTAATGATGATCCGTGGACTCATCGTGTCAAGAAAGAAATAAATTTATCAGGTAAGCATAAATTTTGTTTTTCTAGAGTATATACTGAGGGAGGCCTAGGAACATGCATGTGACTTGTGAGCTATATGTATAATTGTCACAAACATTGTTGCAAATACTGTTGCCATAAAGTGCTCTGTGCACGCTAATTAGCCTACATCAGTATGCTCTCATGGAAAGTTACGTTTTAACAAATGGTTCCTAGAGAGAAAAAAATTTACGCTGAATAATGATTTAATACTGACTTTTGACTTTGTTGTTGCAAAATAAAACTAAGGATTTCTTGCAATACAGTTTAATTTGAATAAAATATTGAATCCGTTAATATTTCGTATGTGTTCACCAACCCTAACTTTCACTGTCCTAGGACTGTAGTCTGTCAGCAAATCAGAAAGCAGAATCACTCATAGGTTACATGCTGTATATAGAGAGGCCTGTTTATGATCATATTTAATCTATGGAGAAAATACAAGAAGAATATGTATAAGACCCGCCCCCACAGAACCACACATCAGCTTTACATAAAAATACAAGAGGAATATGTATAAGACCCGCAACCCACAGAACCACACCTCAGCTTTACATAAAAATACAAGAGGAATATGTATAAGACCCGCCCCCACAGAACCACACATCAGCTTTACATAAAAATACAAGAGAAATATGTATAAGACCCGCCCCCACAGAACCACACATCGGCTTTACATAAAAATACAAGAGAAATATGTATAAGACCCGCCCCCACAGAACCACACATCGGCTTTACATAAAAATACAAGAGAAATATGTATAAGACCCGCCCCCACAGAACCACACATCAGCTTTACATAAAAATACAATCAAGAGCTATTCATTAGTAGAATACTAAGAGAATATTTCCCTTGTGTTAATACAATTTAGACTACTTGGGCAATAAAGCTGAAGGGAAAAGATATTTTATTATTTGTATTTTGACACTTAGCTACAATTCAGCAATAGAATGAAAGTACATTGTTCTACACATTACATTCAGAACAGGGAAGACTCAATGAAGAGGCCCTTTCTACTAATACCTTTCCTCTCTTCCTTATTGCTTGTTTTTTCTCTGTTCTCTATTTTTCTCTATCCCTTTTCATCACCTACCTATGTGCGATTTCTATAACCATTCTTTCTGTTCTCTTCTAGGCCAGTCACTACAGTCTGCTGTCCTCGCTGGAGGTTTTGGGGAAGGTTTTTTTCAGTGCCATTTCAGGACTTCTTGTTGACTTTATGGGGGTGTTTGGCTCTTTCTCACTATTTATAGTTTTCTCTTTTTTACCCATTCTCCACCTGTGGAGTGCCCCTTTCTGCCTCCACCACGCATAGCATTGAGGGCATTTGGAACTTCCTGTAATCCATGAACTATTTGCCAGCTGAAGAACACTTATCTTTATCTTTGAGGGGCACAGTTCTCCCCTGACCATAATCCCAGGCCAGCTTGTTTTGTCAAGTCTACATGTTATAAATGAACAATGCAATAAGCTGTTTCCTGCACTACCATAGCAAGTAGTCGGTGCCCCTCCCCAAGGCAGGAGCAGCGCTCCTCTTCAGCAATAGGATCGGTTTAATGCTGCAGCTTCTGGGGAATAGGTTTAAGGGAATCACCTACGTGTTCTGTCTCCCTGAGGTGCTCCAAGTACAAGTCACAATCCGTGCAATCTCTCCTTGGATCTATGGCAGAGATGGTTAATTGTAATGTGTCTTTTGTTTTGTTGCTGTATTGAAGAAGTTACAATCAGTACTTAAACTACACCAAAGTTCAATTTTATTTTTTTTCTTACTGCACAAAATAACTGCTTAAGTATTCAGGTTAACTATGTAGTCACAACAGTACTGTTTATACAGATATCAAGGTGATGTGGACAAGCATAATTATAAGCAAAATGATAAATATGGTGACTTATGATTAGTAGGAATAACAGACTGCGTAAAGAGATCCGGTAACACAAACACTGAATCAAGAAAGCTTAAAGGTTTTAAAAGTACGCCATCTAAGTGCAAATCCGGATTTGTAAAGTTACTGCTTAGAAAGTCAGGTGTGAGTTGAAACAGAAGCTTACCTCGTACAGAGGGAGATGGTTCTTTTTATATGCAAAGGGAGGGGGGAGTGTCTCTTTTTGGCATAGAACCGCTTACAGAGGGTGTTCCAGCTAACCTTTACAACAGTGCAAAACTGGGAGCTTCTAAGTAAGTTTTTAAACAGTTTTATACTGGATTTTTTAGATCAGTATCTGTGCATCTCATTCTTTATAGCAGTGTCTATTACATACAGTTAATGAAAATTGGTGTATACTGTCCCTTTAACATTGTTTTGACATTAGTATTGATACAATACTAATATGAGAAAATGGTTTACAAATCGCACGCTGAAAATGAGAAACAAGTTTAAAAATCACACTGAATATGAGAAATAAGTTTATAAATCTCACGGAATATGAGAAATAAGTTTATAAATCACACTGAATATGAGAAATAGGTTTATAAATCACAGTGAATATGAGAAATAAGTTTATAAATCTCACTGAATATGAGAAATAAGTTTATAAATCTGCACTGAATATGAGAAATAAGTTTATAAATCTCACTGAATATGAGAAATAAGTTTATAAATCTGCACTAAATCTGAGAAATAAGTTTATAAATCTCACTGAATCTGAGAAATAAGTTTATAAATCTCACTGAATATGAGAAATAAGTTTATAAATCTCACTGAATATGAGAAATAAGTTTATAAATCTCACTGAATATAAGAAATAAGTTTATAAATCTGCACTGAATATGAGAAATAAGTTTATAAATCTGCACTGAATATGAAAAATAAGTTTATAAATCTCACTGAATATGAGAAATAAGTTTATAAATCTCACTGAATATGAGAATAATTTTTATAAATCTGCACTGAATATGAGAAATAAGTTTATAAATCACAGTGAATATGAGAAATAAGTTTATAAATTTCACTCAATATGAGAAATAAGTTTATAAATTTCACTCAATATGAGAAATAAGTTTATAAATTTCACTCAATATGAGAAATAAGTTTATAAATTTCACTGAATATGAGAAATAAGTTTATAAATTTCACTGAATATGAGAAATAAGTTTATAAATCGCAGTGAATATGAAAAATAAGTTTATAAATCACACTGAATATGAGAAATAAGTTTATAAATCACAATGAATATGAGAAATTAGTTTATAAATCATAGTGAATATGAGAAATAAGTTTATAAATCTGCACTGAATATGAGAAATAAGTTTATAAATCACAGTGAATATGAGAAATAAGTTTATAAATCACAGTGAATATGAGAAATAAGTTTATAAATCTCACTGAATATGAGAAATAACTTTATAAATCACAGTGAATATGAGAAATAAGTTTATAAATCCCAGTGAATATGAGAAATAAGTTTATAAATCTCACTGAATATAAGAAATAAGTTTATAAATCACAGTGAATATGAGAAATAAGTTTATAAATCACAGTGAATATGAGAAATAAGTTTATAAATCGCACTGAATATGAGAAATAAGTTAATAAATCGCACTGAATATGAGAAATAAGTTTATAAATCTCACTGAATATGAGAAATAAGTTTATAAATCTGCACTGAATATGAGATATAAGTTTATAAATCACAGTGAATATGAGATATAAGTTTATAAATCACTGAATATGAGAAATAAGTTTATAAATCTCACTGAATATGAGAAATGTTTATAAATCTGCACTGAATATGAGAAATAAGTTTATAAATCTCACTGAATATGAGAAATAAGTTTATAAATCTCACTGAATATGAGAAATAAGTTTATAAATCACAGTGAATATGAGATATAAGTTTATAAATCACTGAATATGAGAAATAAGTTTATAAATCACAGTGAATATGAGAAATACGTTTATAAATCACAGTGAATATGAGAAATACGTTTATAAATCTCACTGAATATGAGAAATACGTTTATAAATCACAATGAATATGAGAAATAAGTTTATAAATCTGCACTGAGTATGAGAAATAAGTTTATAAATCTGCACTGAATATGAAAAATAAGTTTATAAATCTCACTGAATATGAGAAATACGTTTATTAATCACAGTGAATATGAGAAATACGTTTATTAATCACAGTGAATATGAGAAATAAGTTTATAAATCACAGTGAATATGAGAAATAAGTTTATAAATCTCACTGAATATGAGAAATAAGTTTATAAATCTCACTGAATATGAGAAATAAGTTTACAAATCACACTGAATATGAGAAATAAGTTTATAAATCTTCACTGAATATGAGAAATGTTTATAAATCTGCACTGAATATGAGAAATAAGTTTATAAATCACAGTGAATATGAGAAATAAGTTTATAAATCTGCACTGAATATGAGAAATAAGTTTAGAAATCACAGTGAATATAAGCAATAAGTTTATAAATCACACTGAATATGAGAAATAAGTTTATAAATCTCACTGAATATGAGAAATACGTTTATAAATCGCAGTGAATATGAAAAATAAGTTTATAAATCACACTGAATATGAGAAATAAGTTTATAAATCTCACTGAATATGAGAAATAAGTTTATAAATCTCACTGAATATGAGAAATAAGTTTATAAATCACAGTGAATATGAGAAATAAGTTTATAAATCACAGTGAATATGAGAAATAAGTTTTTAAATCACACTGAATATGAGAAATAAGTTTATAAATCCCGGTGAATATGAGAAATAAGTTTATAAATCTGCACTGAATATGAGAAATAAGTTTATAAATCACAGTGAATATGAGAAATAAGTTTATAAATCACAGTGAATATGAGAAATAAGTTTATAAATCACAGTGAATATGAGAAATAAGTTTATAAATCACAGTGAATATGAGAAATAAGTTTATAAATCACACTGAATATGAGAAATAAGTTTATAAATCACAGTGAATATGAGAAATAAGTTTATAAATCTGCACTGAATATGAGAAATAAGTTTATAAATCACAGTGAATATGAGAAATAAGTTTATAAATCTCACTGAATATGAGAAATAAGTTTATAAATCACACTGAATATGAGAAATAAGTTTATAAATCTCACTGAATATGAGAAATAAGTTTATAAATCTCACTGAATATGAGAAATAAGTTTATAAATCTCACTGAATATGAGAAATAAGTTTATAAATCTCACTGAATATGAGAAATAAGTTTATAAATCACAGTGAATATGAGAAATAAGTTTATAAATCCCAGTGAATATGAGAAATAAGTTTATAAATCTGCACTGAATATGAGAAATAAGTTTATAAATCACAGTGAATATGAGAAATAAGTTTATAAATCACAGTGAATATGAGAAATAAGTTTATAAATCTCACTGAATATGAGAAATAAGTTTATAAATCACAGTGAATATGAGAAATAAGTTTATAAATCTGCACTGAATATGAGAAATAAGTTTATAAATCACAGTGAATATGAGAAATAAGTTTATAAATCTCACTGAATATGAGAAATAAGTTTATAAATCACACTGAATATGAGAAATAAGTTTATAAATCTCACTGAATATGAGAAATAAGTTTATAAATCTCACTGAATATGAGAAATAAGTTTATAAATCTCAGTGAATATGAGAAATAAGTTTATAAATCTCACTGAATATGAGAAATAAGTTTATAAATCACAGTGAATATGAGAAATAAGTTTATAAATCACAGTGAATATGAGAAATAAGTTTATAAATCTGCACTGAATATGAGAAATAAGTTTATAAATCACAGTGAATATGAGAAATAAGTTTATAAATCACAGTGAATATGAGAAATAAGTTTATAAATCTCACTGAATATGAGAAATACGTTTATAAATCACAGTGAATATGAGAAATAAGTTTATAAATCACACTGAATATGAGAAATAAGTTTATAAATCACAGTGAATATGAGAAATAAGTTTATAAATCACACTGAATATGAGAAATAAGTTTATAAATCACAGTGAATATGAGAAATAAGTTTATAAATCTCACTGAATATGAGAAATAAGTTTATAAATCTGCACTGAATATTAGAAATAAGTTTATAAATCACAGTGAATATGAGAAATAAGTTTATAAATCTGCACTGAATATGAGAAATGTTTATAAATCACAGTGAATATGAGAAATAAGTTTATAAATCAAACTGAATATGAGTAATAAGTTTATAAATCACAGTGAATATGAGAAATAAGTTTATAAATCTCACTGAATATGAGAAATAAGTTTATAAATCACAGTGAATATGAGAAATAAGTTTATAAATCTCACTGAATATGAGAAATACGTTTATAAATCACAGTGAATATGAGAAATAAGTTTATAAATCTCACTGAATATGAGAAATAAGTTTATAAATCTGCACTGAATATGAGAAATAAGTTTATAAATCTCACTGAATATGAGAAATAAGTTTATAAATCTGCACTGAATATGAGAAATAAGTTTATAAATCACAGTGAATATGAGAAATAAGTTTATAAATCACAGTGAATATGAGAAATAAGTTTATAAATCTCACTGAATATGAGAAATAAGTTTATAAATCACAGTGAATATGAGAAATAAGTTTATAAATCTCACTGAATATGAGAAATAAGTTTATAAATCACAGTGAATATGAGAAATAAGTTTATAAATCACAGTGAATATGAGAAATAAGTTTATAATTCAAACTGAATATGAGTAATAAGTTTATAAATCTCACTGAATATGAGAAATAAGTTTATAAATCTCACTGAATATAAGAAATAAGTTTATAAATCTGCACTGAATATGAGAAATAAGTTTATAAATCTGCACTGAATATGAAAAATAAGTTTATAAATCTCACTGAATATGAGAAATAAGTTTATAAATCTCACTGAATATGAGAATAATTTTTATAAATCTGCACTGAATATGAGAAATAAGTTTATAAATCACAGTGAATATGAGAAATAAGTTTATAAATTTCACTCAATATGAGAAATAAGTTTATAAATTTCACTCAATATGAGAAATAAGTTTATAAATTTCACTCAATATGAGAAATAAGTTTATAAATTTCACTGAATATGAGAAATAAGTTTATAAATCGCAGTGAATATGAAAAATAAGTTTATAAATCACACTGAATATGAGAAATAAGTTTATAAATCACAGTGAATATGAGAAATTAGTTTATAAATCACAGTGAATATGAGAAATAAGTTTATAAATCTGCACTGAATATGAGAAATAAGTTTATAAATCACAGTGAATATGAGAAATAAGTTTATAAATCACAGTGAATATGAGAAATAAGTTTATAAATCTCACTGAATATGAGAAATAACTTTATAAATCACAGTGAATATGAGAAATAAGTTTATAAATCACAGTGAATATGAGAAATAAGTTTATAAATCTCACTGAATATGAGAAATAAGTTTATAAATCACAGTGAATATGAGAAATAAGTTTATAAATCACAGTGAATATGAGAAATAAGTTTATAAATCCCAGTGAATATGAGAAATAAGTTTATAAATCTCACTGAATATGAGAAATAAGTTTATAAATCACAGTGAATATGAGAAATAAGTTTATAAATCACAGTGAATATGAGAAATAAGTTTATAAATCTCACTGAATATGAGAAATAAGTTTATAAATCTCACTGAATATGAGAAATAAGTTTATAAATCTCACTGAATATGAGAAATAAGTTTATAAATCACAGTGAATATGAGAAATAAGTTTTTAAATCACACTGAATATGAGAAATGTTTATAAATCACATTGAATATGAGAAATAAGTTTATAAATCTCACTGAATATGAGAAATAAGTTTATAAATCTCACTGAATATGAGAAATGTTTATAAATCTGCACTGAATATGAGAAATAAGTTTATAAATCTCACTGAATATGAGAAATAAGTTTATAAATCTCACTGAATATGAGAAATAAGTTTATAAATCACAGTGAATATGAGATATAAGTTTATAAATCACTGAATATGAGAAATAAGTTTATAAATCACAGTGAATATGAGAAATACGTTTATAAATCTCACTGAATATGAGAAATACGTTTATAAATCACAATGAATATGAGAAATAAGTTTATAAATCTGCACTGAGTATGAGAAATAAGTTTATAAATCTGCACTGAATATGAGAAATAAGTTTATAAATCTCACTGAATATGAGAAATACGTTTATTAATCACAGTGAATATGAGAAATACGTTTATTAATCACAGTGAATATGAGAAATAAGTTTATAAATCACAGTGAATATGAGAAATAAGTTTATAAATCTCACTGAATATGAGAAATAAGTTTATAAATCTCACTGAATATGAGAAATAAGTTTACAAATCACACTGAATATGAGAAATAAGTTTATAAATCTTCACTGAATATGAGAAATGTTTATAAATCTGCACTGAATATGAGAAATAAGTTTATAAATCACAGTGAATATGAGAAATAAGTTTATAAATCTGCACTGAATATGAGAAATAAGTTTAGAAATCACAGTGAATATAAGCAATAAGTTTATAAATCACACTGAATATGAGAAATAAGTTTATAAATCTCACTGAATATGAGAAATACGTTTATAAATCACACTGAATATGAGAAATAATTTTATAAATCTCACTGAATATGAGAAATAAGTTTATAAATCTCACTGAATATGAGAAATAAGTTTATAAATCTCACTGAATATGAGAAATAAGTTTATAAATCACAGTGACTATGAGAAATAAGTTTATAAATCACAGTGAATATGAGAAATAAGTTTTTAAATCACACTGAATATGAGAAATAAGTTTATAAATCCCGGTGAATATGAGAAATAAGTTTATAAATCTGCACTGAATATGAGAAATAAGTTTATAAATCACAGTGAATATGAGAAATAAGTTTATAAATCACAGTGAATATGAGAAATAAGTTTATAAATCACAGTGAATATGAGAAATAAGTTTATAAATCACAGTGAATATGAGAAATACGTTTATAAATCTCACTGAATATGAGAAATAAGTTTATAAATCACAGTGAATATGAGAAATAAGTTTATAAATCTGCACTGAATATGAGAAATAAGTTTATAAATCACAGTGAATATGAGAAATAAGTTTATAAATCTCACTGAATATGAGAAATAAGTTTATAAATCACACTGAATATGAGAAATAAGTTTATAAATCTCACTGAATATGAGAAATAAGTTTATAAATCTCACTGAATATGAGAAATAAGTTTATAAATCTCACTGAATATGAGAAATAAGTTTATAAATCTCACTGAATATGAGAAATAAGTTTATAAATCACAGTGAATATGAGAAATAAGTTTATAAATCCCAGTGAATATGAGAAATAAGTTTATAAATCTGCACTGAATATGAGAAATAAGTTTATAAATCACAGTGAATATGAGAAATAAGTTTATAAATCACAGTGAATATGAGAAATAAGTTTATAAATCTCACTGAATATGAGAAATACGTTTATAAATCACAGTGAATATGAGAAATAAGTTTATAAATCTGCACTGAATATGAGAAATAAGTTTATAAATCACAGTGAATATGAGAAATAAGTTTATAAATCTCACTGAATATGAGAAATAAGTTTATAAATCACACTGAATATGAGAAATAAGTTTCTAAATCTCACTGAATATGAGAAATAAGTTTATAAATCTCACTGAATATGAGAAATAAGTTTATAAATCTCAATGAATATGAGAAATAAGTTTATAAATCTCACTGAATATGAGAAATAAGTTTATAAATCACAGTGAATATGAGAAATAAGTTTATAAATCTCACTGAATATGAGAAATAAGTTTATAAATCTGCACTGAATATGAGAAATAAGTTTATAAATCACAGTGAATATGAGAAATAAGTTTATAAATCACAGTGAATATGAGAAATAAGTTTATAAATCTCACTGAATATGAGAAATACGTTTATAAATCACAGTGAATATGAGAAATAAGTTTATAAATCACACTGAATATGAGAAATAAGTTTATAAATCACAGTGAATATGAGAAATAAGTTTATAAATCACACTGAATATGAGAAATAAGTTTATAAATCACAGTGAATATGAGAAATAAGTTTAGAAATCTCACTGAATATGAGAAATAAGTTTATAAATCTGCACTGAATATGAGAAATAAGTTTATAAATCACAGTGAATATGAGAAATAAGTTTATAAATCTGCACTGAATATGAGAAATAAGTTTATAAATCACAGTGAATATGAGAAATAAGTTTATAAATCAAACTGAATATGAGTAATAAGTTTATAAATCACAGTGAATATGAGAAATAAGTTTATAAATCTCACTGAATATGAGAAATAAGTTTATAAATCACAGTGAATATGAGAAATAAGTTTATAAATCTCACTGAATATGAGAAATAAGTTTATAAATCACAGTGAATATGAGAAATAAGTTTATAAATCTCACTGAATATGAGAAATAAGTTTATAAATCTGCACTGAATATGAGAAATAAGTTTATAAATCTCACTGAATATGAGAAATAAGTTTATAAATCTGCACTGAATATGAGAAATAAGTTTATAAATCACAGTGAATATGAGAAATAAGTTTATAAATCACAGTGAATATGAGAAATAAGTTTATAAATCTCACTGAATATGAGAAATAAGTTTATAAATCACAGTGAATATGAGAAATAAGTTTATAAATCTCACTGAATATGAGAAATAAGTTTATAAATCACAGTGAATATGAGAAATAAGTTTATAAATCACAGTGAATATGAGAAATAAGTTTATAATTCACACTGAATATGAGTAATAAGTTTATAAATCTCACTGAATATGAGAAATAAGTTTATAAATCTCACTGAATATGAGAAATAAGTTTATAAATCTGCACTGAATATGAGAAATAAGTTTATAAATCTGCACTGAATATGAGAAATAAGTTTATAAATCTCACTGAATATGAGAAATAAGTTTATAAATCTCACTGAATATGAGAAATAATTTTATAAATCTGCACTGAATATGAGAAATAAGTTTATAAATCACAGTGAATATGAGAAATAAGTTTATAAATCTCACTGAATATGAGAAATAAGTTTATAAATCTCACTGAATATGAGAAATAAGTTTATAAATTCACTGAATATGAGAAATAAGTTTATAAATTTCACTGAATATGAGAAATAAGTTTATAAATCGCAGTGAATATGAAAAATAAGTTTATAAATCACACTGAATATGAGAAATAAGTTTATAAATCACAATGAATATGAGAAATTAGTTTATAAATCATAGTGAATATGAGAAATAAGTTTATAAATCTGCACTGAATATGAGAAATAAGTTTATAAATCACAGTGAATATGAGAAATAAGTTTATAAATCACAGTGAATATGAGAAATAAGTTTATAAATCTCACTGAATATGAGAAATAACTTTATAAATCACAGTGAATATGAGAAATAAGTTTATAAATCCCAGTGAATATGAGAAATAAGTTTATAAATCTCACTGAATATAAGAAATAAGTTTATAAATCACAGTGAATATGAGAAATAAGTTTATAAATCACAGTGAATATGAGAAATAAGTTTATAAATCGCACTGAATATGAGAAATAAGTTAATAAATCTCACTGAATATGAGAAATAAGTTTATAAATCTCACTGAATATGAGAAATAAGTTTATAAATCACAGTGAATATGAGAAATAAGTTTTTAAATCACACTGAATATGAGAAATGTTTATAAATCACATTGAATATGAGAAATAAGTTTATAAATCTCACTGAATATGAGAAATAAGTTTATAAATCTCACTGAATATGAGAAATGTTTATAAATCTGCACTGAATATGAGAAATAAGTTTATAAATCTCACTGAATATGAGAAATAAGTTTATAAATCTCACTGAATATGAGAAATAAGTTTATAAATCACAGTGAATATGAGATATAAGTTTATAAATCACTGAATATGAGAAATAAGTTTATAAATCACAGTGAATATGAGAAATACGTTTATAAATCTCACTGAATATGAGAAATACGTTTATAAATCACAATGAATATGAGAAATAAGTTTATAAATCTGCACTGAGTATGAGAAATAAGTTTATAAATCTGCACTGAATATGAAAAATAAGTTTATAAATCTCACTGAATATGAGAAATACGTTTATTAATCACAGTGAATATGAGAAATACGTTTATTAATCACAGTGAATATGAGAAATAAGTTTATAAATCACAGTGAATATGAGAAATAAGTTTATAAATCTCACTGAATATGAGAAATAAGTTTATAAATCTCACTGAATATGAGAAATAAGTTTACAAATCACACTGAATATGAGAAATAAGTTTATAAATCTTCACTGAATATGAGAAATGTTTATAAATCTGCACTGAATATGAGAAATAAGTTTATAAATCACAGTGAATATGAGAAATAAGTTTATAAATCTGCACTGAATATGAGAAATAAGTTTAGAAATCACAGTGAATATAAGCAATAAGTTTATAAATCACACTGAATATGAGAAATAAGTTTATAAATCTCACTGAATATGAGAAATACGTTTATAAATCACACTGAATATGAGAAATAATTTTATAAATCTCACTGAATATGAGAAATAAGTTTATAAATCTCACTGAATATGAGAAATAAGTTTATAAATCTCACTGAATATGAGAAATAAGTTTATAAATCACAGTGACTATGAGAAATAAGTTTATAAATCACAGTGAATATGAGAAATAAGTTTTTAAATCACACTGAATATGAGAAATAAGTTTATAAATCCCGGTGAATATGAGAAATAAGTTTATAAATCTGCACTGAATATGAGAAATAAGTTTATAAATCACAGTGAATATGAGAAATAAGTTTATAAATCACAGTGAATATGAGAAATAAGTTTATAAATCACAGTGAATATGAGAAATAAGTTTATAAATCACAGTGAATATGAGAAATAAGTTTATAAATCACACTGAATATGAGAAATAAGTTTATAAATCACAGTGAATATGAGAAATAAGTTTATAAATCTGCACTGAATATGAGAAATAAGTTTATAAATCACAGTGAATATGAGAAATAAGTTTATAAATCTCACTGAATATGAGAAATAAGTTTATAAATCACACTGAATATGAGAAATAAGTTTATAAATCTCACTGAATATGAGAAATAAGTTTATAAATCTCACTGAATATGAGAAATAAGTTTATAAATCTCACTGAATATGAGAAATAAGTTTATAAATCTCACTGAATATGAGAAATAAGTTTATAAATCACAGTGAATATGAGAAATAAGTTTATAAATCACAGTGAATATGAGAAATAAGTTTATAAATCTGCACTGAATATGAGAAATAAGTTTATAAATCACAGTGAATATGAGAAATAAGTTTATAAATCACAGTGAATATGAGAAATAAGTTTATAAATCTCACTGAATATGAGAACTAAGTTTATAAATCACAGTGAATATGAGAAATAAGTTTATAAATCTGCACTGAATATGAGAAATAAGTTTATAAATCACAGTGAATATGAGAAATAAGTTTATAAATCTCACTGAATATGAGAAATAAGTTTATAAATCACACTGAATATGAGAAATAAGTTTCTAAATCTCACTGAATATGAGAAATAAGTTTATAAATCTCACTGAATATGAGAAATAAGTTTATAAATCTCAATGAATATGAGAAATAAGTTTATAAATCTCACTGAATATGAGAAATAAGTTTATAAATCACAGTGAATATGAGAAATAAGTTTATAAATCCCAGTGAATATGAGAAATAAGTTTATAAATCTGCACTGAATATGAGAAATAAGTTTATAAATCACAGTGAATATGAGAAATAAGTTTATAAATCACAGTGAATATGAGAAATAAGTTTATAAATCTCACTGAATATGAGAAATACGTTTATAAATCACAGTGAATATGAGAAATAAGTTTATAAATCACACTGAATATGAGAAATAAGTTTATAAATCACAGTGAATATGAGAAATAAGTTTATAAATCACACTGAATATGAGAAATAAGTTTATAAATCACAGTGAATATGAGAAATAAGTTTAGAAATCTCACTGAATATGAGAAATAAGTTTATAAATCTGCACTGAATATTAGAAATAAGTTTATAAATCACAGTGAATATGAGAAATAAGTTTATAAATCTGCACTGAATATGAGAAATGTTTATAAATCACAGTGAATATGAGAAATAAGTTTATAAATCAAACTGAATATGAGTAATAAGTTTATAAATCACAGTGAATATGAGAAATAAGTTTATAAATCTCACTGAATATGAGAAATAAGTTTATAAATCACAGTGAATATGAGAAATAAGTTTATAAATCTCACTGAATATGAGAAATACGTTTATAAATCACAGTGAATATGAGAAATAAGTTTATAAATCTCACTGAATATGAGAAATAAGTTTATAAATCTGCACTGAATATGAGAAATAAGTTTATAAATCTCACTGAATATGAGAAATAAGTTTATAAATCTGCACTGAATATGAGAAATAAGTTTATAAATCACAGTGAATATGAGAAATAAGTTTATAAATCACAGTGAATATGAGAAATAAGTTTATAAATCTCACTGAATATGAGAAATAAGTTTATAAATCACAGTGAATATGAGAAATAAGTTTATAAATCTCACTGAATATGAGAAATAAGTTTATAAATCACAGTGAATATGAGAAATAAGTTTATAAATCACAGTGAATATGAGAAATAAGTTTATAATTCAAACTGAATATGAGTAATAAGTTTATAAATCACAGTGAATATGAGAAATAAGTTTATAAATCTCACTGAATATGAGAAATAAGTTTATAAATCACAGTGAATATGAGAAATAAGTTTATAAATCTCACTGAATATGAGAAATACGTTTATAAATCACAGTGAATATGAGAAATAAGTTTATAAATTACACTGAATATGAGAAATAAGTTTATAAATCTGCACTGAATATGAGAAATAAGTTTATAAATCTCACTGAATATGAGAAATAAGTTTATAAATCTGCACTGAATATGAGAAATAAGTTTATAAATCACAGTGAATATGAGAAATAAGTTTATAAATCACAGTGAATATGAGAAATAAGTTTATAAATCTCACTGAATATGAGAAATAAGTTTATAAATCACAGTGAATATGAGAAATAAGTTTATAAATCTCACTGAATATGAGAAATAAGTTTATAAATCACAGTGAATATGAGAAATAAGTTTATAAATCACAGTGAATATGAGAAATAAGTTTATAAATCTCACTGAATATGAGAAATAAGTTTATAAATCACAGTGAATATGAGAAATAAGTTTATAAATCTCACTGAATATGAGAAATGTTTATAAATCACAGTGAATATGAGAAATAAGTTTATAAATCACAGTGAATATGAGAAATAAGTTTATAAATCTGCACTGAATATGAGAAATAAGTTTATAAATCTCACTGAATATGAGAAATAAGTTTATAAATCACACTGAATATGATAAATAAGTTTATAAATCTCACTGAATATGAGAAATAAGTTTATAAATCTCACTGAATATGAGAAATAAGTTTATAAATCGCACTGAATATGAGAAATAAGTTTATAAATCAATAGTAGTAGTAGATGGCGCTGGTCTATTGAGTGATTTTCTCAAGTAAGTGAAGAGAAAAAAGGCTTGATGCATATATTGAAGCCAATTAATATGGGTGCAGTATACTCACTCCATAAGATGAATCTTTACAGCTGAAAGGGAACGTAGCATCAGATGGCAAGAGTCCACAGGTTCCTGGAGTCAAATACTGAATTTTCAGGTTTATCCAAAAGTGGACTATAAATGAATAGAGACCCAAATGACAAATACTCAACACTCAATACTTGGTTTTACTTACCTGTTTTACTTGTTTTAATGTATGCTCTTGATAAAGACGTGTAATACGTTGAAACGCGTTGAGCAAATAAAACCTTTTATCCTTTGTTGAAAGATTGTCAAGATCTTGTTTTGCTGTGCTGAGCTGGAATCTCCTTATTTATGGAGTAAGTTACTACATTTTTTTCAATTACACACTGGATACTTTTGTCATTTGGGTCTCTATTCATTTATAGTCCACTTTTGGATAAACCTGAAAATTCAGTATTTGACTCCAGGAACCTGTGGACTCTTGCCATCTGACGCTACGTTCCCTTTCAGCTGTAAAGATTCATCTTATGGAGTGAGTATACTGCACCCATATTAATTGGCTTCAATATATGCATCAAGCCTTTTTTCTCTTCACTTACTAGAGAAAATCACTCAATAGACCAGCGCCATCTACTACTACTATCTATCTATACACAGTCACAAGGGAGAGACTGCAAGAAGGCTGCGGTCTGACCTAAAGGAGAGTATCAGTTCTTAGTTTATTTGTACAGAATATTGTGTGTTTATTTCCATCTTGCACCTCTGTATATTGTTTTCCTTTAAGTTTATAAATCGCACTGAATATGAGAAATAAGTTTATAAATCACAGTGAATATGAGAAATAAGTTTATAAATCTCACTGAATATGAGAAATAAGTTTATAAATCACAGTGAATATGAGAAATAAGTTATAAATCTCACTGAATATGAGAAATAAGTTTATAAATCTGCACTGAATATGAGAAATAAGTTTATAAATCTCACTGAATATGAGAAATAAGTTTATAAATCAAAGTGAATATGAGAAATAAGTTTATAAATCTCACTGAATTTGAGAAATAAGTTTATAAATCACACTGAATATGAGAAATAAGTTTATAAATCACACTGAATATGAGAAATATGTTTATAAATCACAGTGAATATGAGAAATAAGTTTATAAATCACAGTGAATATGAGAAATAAGTTTATAAATCTCACTGAATTTGAGAAATAAGTTTATAAATCACACTGAATATGAGAAATAAGTTTATAAATCTGCACTGAATATGAGAAATACGTTTATAAATCACAGTGAATATGAGAAATAAGTTTATAAATCACAGTGAATATGAGAAATAAGTTTATAAATCTGCACTGAATATGAGAAATAAGTTTATAAATCTGCAC
This sequence comes from Bombina bombina, assembly GCF_027579735.1. Classification (NCBI taxonomy): domain Eukaryota; kingdom Metazoa; phylum Chordata; class Amphibia; order Anura; family Bombinatoridae; genus Bombina; species Bombina bombina. Next base: position 1,166,507,285 of record NC_069503.1, read on the forward strand.
TGAATATGAGAAATATGTTTATAAATCTCACTGAATATGAGAAATAAGTTTATAAATCTGCACTGAATATGAGAAATAAGTTTATAAATCACAGTGAATATGAGAAATAAGTTTAAAAATCTCACTGAATATGAGAAATAAGTTTATAAATCTCACTGAATATGAGAAATAAGTTTATAAATCACAGTGAATATGAGAAATAAGTTTATAAATCACAGTGAATATGAGAAATAAGTTTATAAATCTCACTGAATATGAGAAATAAGTTTATAAATCTGCACTGAATATGAGAAATATGTTTATAAATCTCACTGAATATGAGAAATAAGTTTATAAATCTGCACTGAATATGAGAAATAAGTTTATAAATCACAGTGAATATGAGAAATAAGTTTAAAAATCTCACTGAATATGAGAAATAAGTTTATAAATCTCACTGAATATGAGAAATAAGTTTATAAATCACAGTGAATATGAGAAATAAGTTTATAAATCTCACTGAATATGAGAAATAAGTTTATAAATCACAGTGAATATGAGAAATAAGTTTATAAATCTCACTGAATATGAGAAATAAGTTTATAAATCTGCACTGAATATGAGAAATAGGTTTATAAATCTCACTGAATATGAGAAATAAGTTTATAAATCTGCACTGAATATGAAAAATAAGTTTATAAATCACAATGAATATGAGAAATAAGTTTATAAATCTCACTGAATATGAGAAATAAGTTTATAAATCTCACTGAATATGAGAAATAAGTTTATAAATCTCACTGAATATGAGAAATAAGTTTATAAATCTGCACTGAATATGAGAAATAAGTTTATAAATCTGCACTGAATATGAGAAATAAGTTTATAAATCACAGTGAATATGAGAAATAAGTTTATAAATCTCACTGAATATGAGAAATAAGTTTATAAATCTCACTGAATATGAGAAATAAGTTTATAAATCTGCACTGAATATGAGAAATAAGTTTATAAATCTGCACTGAATATGAAAAATAAGTTTATAAATCTCACTGAATATGAGAAATAAGTTTATAAATCTCACTGAATATGAGAAATAAGTTTATAAATCACACTGAATATGAGAATATTTTTTATAAATTTGCACTGAATATAAGAAATAAGTTTATAAATCACAGTGAATATGAGAAATAAGTTTATAAATTTCACTCAATATGAGAAATAAGTTTATAAATCGCAGTGAATATGAAAAATAAGTTTATAAATCACACTGAATATGAGAAATAACTTTATAAATCACAATGAATATGAGAAATTAGTTTATAAATCATAGTGAATATGAGAAATATACCAGTGAATATGAGAAATAAGTTTATAAATCTCACTGAATATGAGAAATACGTTTATAAATCACAGTGAATATGAGAAATAAGTTTATAAATCTGCACTGAATATGAGAAATAAGTTTATAAATCTCACTGAATATGAAAAATAAGTTTATAAATCTCACTGAATATGAGAAATACGTTTATTAATCACAGTGAATATGAGAAATAAGTTTATAAATCACAATGGATATGAGAAATAAGTTTATAAATCACAGTGAATATGAGAAATAAGTTTATAAATCTCACTGAATATGAGAAATAAGTTTATAAATCTCACTGAATATGAGAAATAAGTTTATAAATCACACTGAATATGAGAAATAAGTTTATAAATCTGCACTGAATATGAGAAATGTTTATAAATCTGCACTGAATATGAGAAATAAGTTTATAAATCACACTGAATATTAGAAATAAGTTTAGAAATCACAGTGAATATAAGCAATAAGTTTATAAATCACACTGAATATGAGAAATAAGTTTATAAATCTCACTGAATATGAGAAATAAGTTTATAAATCTCACTGAATATGAGAAATAAGTTTATAAATCTCACTGAATATGAGAAATAAGTTTATAAATCACAGTGACTATGAGAAATAAGTTTATAAATCACAGTGAATATGAGAAATAAGTTTTTAAATCACACTGAATATGAGAAATAAGTTTATAAATCCCAGTGAATATGAGAAATAAGTTTATAAATCTGCACTGAATATGAGAAATAAGTTTATAAATCACAGTGAATATGAGAAATAAGTTTATAAATCACAGTGAATATGAGAAATAAGTTTATAAATCACAGTGAATATGAGAAATAAGTTTATAAATCACAGTGAATATGAGAAATAAGTTTTTAAATCACACTGAATATGAGAAATAAGTTTATAAATCACAGTGAATATGAGAAATAAGTTTATAAATCTGCACTGAATATGAGAAATAAGTTTATAAATCACAGTGAATATGAGAAATAAGTTTATAAATCTCACTGAATATGAGAAATAAGTTTATAAATCTCAATGAATATGAGAAATAAGTTTATAAATCTCACTGAATATGAGAAATAAGTTTATAAATCTCACTGAATATGAGAAATAAGTTTATAAATCTCAATGAATATGAGAAATAAGTTTATAAATCTCACTGAATATGAGAAATAAGTTTATAAATCACAGTGAATATGAGAAATAAGTTTATAAATCACAGTGAATATGAGAAATAAGTTTATAAATCTCACTGAATATGAGAAATAAGTTTATAAATCTCACTGAATATAAGAAATACGTTTATAAATCACAGTGAATATGAGAAATACGTTTATAAATCACAGTGAATATGAGAAATAAGTTTATAAATCTCACTGAATATGAGAAATAAGTTTATAAATCTGCACTGAATATGAGATATAAGTTTATAAATCACAGTGAATATGAGAAATAAGTTTATAAATCTGCACTGAATATGAGAAATGTTTATAAATCACAGTGAATATGAGAAATAAGTTTATAAATCAAACTGAAAATGAGTAATAAGTTTATAAATCACAGTGAATATGAGAAATAAGTTTATAAATCACAGTGAATATGAGAAATAAGTTTATAAATCACTCTGAATATGAGAAATAAGTTTATAAATCACAGTGAATATGAGAAATAAGTTTATAAATCTCACTGAATATGAGAAATAAGTTTATAAATCTGCACTGATTATGAGAAATAAGTTTATAAATCACAGTGAATATGAGAAATAAGTTTATAAATCTGCACTGAATATTAGAAATAAGTTTATAAATCTCACTGAATATGAGAAATAGGTTTATAAATCTCACTGAATATGAGAAATAAGTTTATAAATCTGCACTGAATATGAAAAATAAGTTTATAAATCACAATGAATATGAGAAATAAGTTTATAAATCTCACTGAATATGAGAAATAAGTTTATAAATCTCACTGAATATGAGAAATAAGTTTATAAATCTCACTGAATATGAGAAATAAGTTTATAAATCTGCACTGAATATGAGAAATAAGTTTATAAATCTGCACTGAATATGAGAAATAAGTTTATAAATCACAGTGAATATGAGAAATAAGTTTATAAATCTCACTGAATATGAGAAATAAGTTTATAAATCTCACTGAATATGAGAAATAAGTTTATAAATCTGCACTGAATACGAGAAATAAGTTTATAAATCTGCACTGAATATGAAAAATAAGTTTATAAATCTCACTGAATATGAGAAATAAGTTTATAAATCTCACTGAATATGAGAAATAAGTTTATAAATCACACTGAATATGAGAATATTTTTTATAAATTTGCACTGAATATAAGAAATAAGTTTATAAATCACAGTGAATATGAGAAATAAGTTTATAAATTTCACTCAATATGAGAAATAAGTTTATAAATCGCAGTGAATATGAAAAATAAGTTTATAAATCACACTGAATATGAGAAATAACTTTATAAATCACAATGAATATGAGAAATTAGTTTATAAATCATAGTGAATATGAGAAATATACCAGTGAATATGAGAAATAAGTTTATAAATCTCACTGAATATGAGAAATACGTTTATAAATCACAGTGAATATGAGAAATAAGTTTATAAATCTGCACTGAATATGAGAAATAAGTTTATAAATCTCACTGAATATGAAAAATAAGTTTATAAATCTCACTGAATATGAGAAATACGTTTATTAATCACAGTGAATATGAGAAATAAGTTTATAAATCACAATGGATATGAGAAATAAGTTTATAAATCACAGTGAATATGAGAAATAAGTTTATAAATCTCACTGAATATGAGAAATAAGTTTATAAATCTCACTGAATATGAGAAATAAGTTTATAAATCTGCACTGAATATGAGAAATAAGTTTATAAATCTGCACTGAATATGAGAAATGTTTATAAATCTGCACTGAATATGAGAAATAAGTTTATAAATCACACTGAATATTAGAAATAAGTTTAGAAATCACAGTGAATATAAGCAATAAGTTTATAAATCACACTGAATATGAGAAATAAGTTTATAAATCTCACTGAATATGAGAAATAAGTTTATAAATCTCACTGAATATGAGAAATAAGTTTATAAATCTCACTGAATATGAGAAATAAGTTTATAAATCACAGTGACTATGAGAAATAAGTTTATAAATCACAGTGAATATGAGAAATAAGTTTTTAAATCACACTGAATATGAGAAATAAGTTTATAAATCCCAGTGAATATGAGAAATAAGTTTATAAATCTGCACTGAATATGAGAAATAAGTTTATAAATCACAGTGAATATGAGAAATAAGTTTATAAATCACAGTGAATATGAGAAATAAGTTTTTAAATCACACTGAATATGAGAAATAAGTTTATAAATCACAGTGAATATGAGAAATAAGTTTATAAATCTGCACTGAATATGAGAAATAAGTTTATAAATCACAGTGAATATGAGAAATAAGTTTATAAATCTCACTGAATATGAGAAATAAGTTTATAAATCTCAATGAATATGAGAAATAAGTTTATAAATCTCACTGAATATGAGAAATAAGTTTATAAATCTCACTGAATATGAGAAATAAGTTTATAAATCTCAATGAATATGAGAAATAAGTTTATAAATCTCACTGAATATGAGAAATAAGTTTATAAATCACAGTGAATATGAGAAATAAGTTTATAAATCACAGTGAATATGAGAAATAAGTTTATAAATCTCACTGAATATGAGAAATAAGTTTATAAATCTCACTGAATATAAGAAATACGTTTATAAATCACAGTGAATATGAGAAATACGTTTATAAATCACAGTGAATATGAGAAATAAGTTTATAAATCTCACTGAATATGAGAAATAAGTTTATAAATCTGCACTGAATATGAGATATAAGTTTATAAATCACAGTGAATATGAGAAATAAGTTTATAAATCTGCACTGAATATGAGAAATGTTTATAAATCACAGTGAATATGAGAAATAAGTTTATAAATCAAACTGAAAATGAGTAATAAGTTTATAAATCACAGTGAATATGAGAAATAAGTTTATAAATCACAGTGAATATGAGAAATAAGTTTATAAATCACTCTGAATATGAGAAATAAGTTTATAAATCACAGTGAATATGAGAAATAAGTTTATAAATCTCACTGAATATGAGAAATAAGTTTATAAATCTGCACTGATTATGAGAAATAAGTTTATAAATCACAGTGAATATGAGAAATAAGTTTATAAATCTGCACTGAATATTAGAAATAAGTTTATAAATCTCACTGAATATGAGAAATAAGTTTATGATAAAGTATTCTTTACTAATTTTGTAATAAAAGGCACAATTACAAGGAAAATAGTTAGAGTAAAAAGAAAAAGGAAAAACATAATATAGAAAATAAGCAAATCTAGAGAACAAAAATCTTGGTAATCACAACTTACATAGTAGTTGGAACAATATAATATACATAGCATTGGGTCATTCGATTACTACAGCTAAACTAGTAGGGCCGCCCCTACATGAGAAATTTGTATAGTGGCACCCAATATGGAACAATATTCCCATAACAAAGAGTCTCTAGCTTGAGCTGGAGAGAGACTTATATTGAATACTTTTGGATCCTAAAGGCTCATATCTGTTACCAGTTACCAAAATTAATGAAATAAGGAATTAGAAAGTGGGGAAAAAGTAGGGTAAAATAGGGGGAAAGAGAGAGATAGGGTGAGGGTATGGGAACATCTCCTGACCATTCCGCTCTACTGTGTGTAGAGAAGGAAAAAAGAACCTTAATATTTAGTGGGGTTATTTTGTCTCCCAGTGGACCCTATAGTGTCTATCTTATGTGGAGTCCTCCTTTACCTAGAGAGTGTTTCCATCTGCGCGGAGAGACTAATCATATTGGGTTAGTGCATTAGGACACATTGTGTAATAACCAGTAGTACCATACTTTCTGGAAAGTTTCTTGGGTGTTTAGGAGAAAAGCTGCCTGCTCTGACATATTGTAATAGAATTTAATTTTGAGTTGGATTTCTTCCCAGGAAGGAGCACATTCCCTCCAATGTCGGGCTATACAGATCCTTGCAGCTGTACAAGTGATTCTGATAAACAGATTAATATATTTGTTAAATTCTTTAAGTCTAACATGAAGCAAAGCTTGCTCCATGGTTAATCTGATGGGGCTGTCTAGGAGTGAGCTTAAGAACCTAGATAAACGGCTCCATATCCTATGTGAGTAAGTGCAGTCCCACCACATATGTTTATAGTCTCCCACCTCCCCACAGCCTCTGTAACAGAGTCTAGATTTATCTTTGTTAGAGTGTGAGGTTATCAGCGGTGTGAGATACCATCGGAAGTTGGTTTTAATGCAATTTTCCCACATGTCTGCACTCAATAAACCTCTTCCTGCACTCAAAAGAGTTATATACCAATCCTGCAACTCAAATTCTGTGTTAGTATCTTTTTCCCATTTAATTTGTATAGCGGTTTTGGAGTTATCTGATGCTAACTGTATCGCTTGGTAAAGTTTGGAGATAGTGCTCTTGGGTCTGGATGAGGCGCTGCAGATGTTTTCTAGTGTGGAAGGCAAGTTCTTAGTTATAAGGGGTAGTAGAGGGTGAACTGTGGAGTTTAGTTGTAAATATAAAAACCATTCTAATTTGAGTGGTTGTAGTTTTTCTTGTAATTGGGTGTAACTCAACAGTTTGCCTCCCTCTATAATGTCAGCTATTCTGTAGAGGCCCCTGTTTTCCCATTTTTTGATGGCGGGGACCAGTTCTTGTCTGACTTGGCTTGTAAGTGTGGCTTTAACGGAGTGTGTGGGGAGTAGATTCAGGGAAGTGGTCAGCCTAGACCATTGCCTGGTCATGAAATCTATTATTGGGTGTTCGTGTTGTTTCCTTTTGAGGCATTGTTTGGGGTCCCAGAGAATCATGTCGCGTGGGAAAAGTCCTGCAATGTCTGTTTCTAGTTGTGTCCAGACAATATCTTTTTCTGGATCGTTAAGGAGAGCTGTTTGGGCGAGTCTAGCTGCCTGGTAGTAGTGTTTAAAATTTGGTGCTCCCACCCCCCCTAAATGTCTATTTCTAGATAGGACTGTCGAGGGGATCCTAGCTTTTTTGTTTCCCCTAATGAAGCCAATTATTTGCCTTTGGAGATCCTCTAAGTCTGGGGTCGGAACTTTAATTGGTAGGGTGCGAAATAGGTATAGAATTCTTGGCAATACCATCATTTTGACTGCCGACAGTCTACCAAACCAAGAGAATCGTAATTTACTCCATTTGTGTAAATCTTGTTTAATAGATTTATATATAGGGGGGTAATTTGCCTTATACAGTGTTTTTGAGCTTGTAGTCAAATTAATCCCCAGATATCTGAGAAGATGTGTGGCCCATTTGAACTCAAAATTAGCCTCTATGAGCTTTTTGGTGTGATCCGGGAGATGGATAGGTAATGCCACACACTTTTCTAGGTTGATTTTATAACCTGATATGGAGGAAAAGGTATTAAGGGTTTGGTAGAGGTTCGGTAAAGTTATCATTGGTCTCGACAGGGAGAGCAGGATATCATCCGCAAACAGTGTAAGCTTGTACTCCTTCTGCTTTATTTTAATCCCAGTTATGTCAGGGGAACGTCTAATCTGTTGGGCCAGGGGTTCTATGCATATAGCGAATAGCAATGGAGACAGAGGACATCCCCGACGGGTCCCATTGAGGACAGGAAAGCTGTCGGACTGGTGGCCCATGGCTCTTACACTTGCTGAGGGGGTGGAATATATATTTTGTATAGCACTCATAAATTCTCCCGAAATGCCCACTTTGGTTAGCACTGCCTGCATATATGTCCAATCGACCCTGTCAAACCCCTTCTCTGCGTCCAGGGATAGGAGCAGAGAAGGCGTTTTTGTTTCTTGTATATAGTCAATCAGGGAAATCATTCTCCTGACATTGTCTGGCGCTTCCCTGTTTTGGATAAAGCCCACCTGATCCGGGTGGATCAGTCTGGGGAGTAAAGGTTTGAGTCTATTGGCTAAGATTTTGGTGAAAATTTTAAGGTCTTGATTTATGAGGGAAATTGGTCTGTAATTTTGACACACCGTCTTATCTTTGCCTGGCTTCGGGAGTACAATAATTTTAGCATTTAACATATCAGGTGGGATCTTTTGGCCTTTTAAGATAGAATTACAAAATTGTACAATATGTTTGGTGAGGGTAGGTTTGAACTGTTTATAATATTCCCCTGGGAACCCGTCAGGGCCTGCCGCCCTGCCTGGTTTTAAATCTTTGAGTACCCCTAACACCTCTCTATCTGTTATGTCAGCATTCAAAGAGTCTAAGTCTTGTTTGCTCATTTTGGGTAGGGCTGCCTCCTCTAAGAACGTGTCTAGGGAATTCTGTGTGAGTTCTGACTTGGTTACCTTCCGACCATCATACAGGGAGCTATAGTAGGCTGCAAAAGAGGCCACTATATCTTTGGGGTTTGACGTTAGGACCCCCTGAGTGTTGTACAGAGATGGGATTGACATGTCTCTAGTTCTATTTCTGAGCTTGTAAGCCATGAATTTGTCGGGCTTATTTGCGTATAGAAAATATTTAGATTGGAGCCTCAACCCCGCCCTGGATGATTGGTCAGACAGTATCTTGTCAACTGCTTGCCGTTTGTCGGATAATGTTTTATAGAGGGTGGGTGAGCCAGAGATTTTGTGACGTTTCTCAAGGTTGGCTATGTCTCGTTGAAGTGAGTCAAAGAGAGTTTTCGTTTTACGTCTAGCAAGTGACTTCATTTGGATCAATAGTCCCCTCATAACTGCTTTATGGGCTGCCCACACCTGTAAAGGGTTATCTACTGTATTTATGTTTAGGTTCCAGTATTCCTCCATGTGCTTAAGGACCGTTTCTTTGTGATTCGGGTATTTTAAAGATAATAGGTCAAAAGACCAGCTTTTGGTGTTGTTGTGTGGGAGGATCCCTGAGAGTTTTAGTGAGACTATTGAATGGTCGGACCATACACATGGCTGAATGGAGGAAGATATAATGTTTGCTGTCAGGATCTGGCTGGAGAATATATAGTCTAAGCGGAAGTATTTATGATGGGCTGTGGAATAAAATGTGTGATCAGTTGTGATGCCATACATTGCCTTCCATGTGTCTAGTAAGTTGTGTCCTGCCATCGTGTTGAGGATTGATAGCACCTTTTTATTCATTCTATGTTGGGCAGTCGTGAGGGAGGTGTTTGAAGCTTGGGACTGCGTGTATAAGGACACGTTAAAGTCACCCGTCAACAGAATTCTGGTAGCGTTCCAGCTCGTCAGAAGATAAGACAAATTAGTGAAAAACTGCTCTTGGTGTTCATTAGGGGCGTATACATTGCAAAAGATTATTTCTGTTTCATTAATGGTGCCCTTAATGATAAGGAATCTACCCTCTTTGTCTATGATGGAGTCAGTGTATTGGAAGTTTAGGGAAGAGTGGAGTAGTATAGACACCCCTCTTTTTTTCTGGTTAACCGTCGAGTGATAGTGTAAGGGGAATTGTCTCTCCCAGTATTTCGGGAATTTGGCAAGTCATGAAGTGGGTTTCTTGTAAGAAAATGACATTAGCCCCTAGAAGTTTATATTGTGACATAGCCTTCCTTCTTTTGGTATCTGAGTTAAGGCCTCTCACATTATGTGAGATTAGCGTAATGTTAGTACTAGCCATCTATATATCTGGGTGATATCTTAGAATCAGTTTGTGTTAGTGTATTTTCGATTACCTGACCCCATGTGTGAGACCTATCTGGAGTTGGAGAATCCGGGATTCTTAGATGAGCAACAGCCCTGTTTCTGCGTTTGCGGAGTATCTGTGGTCTTTTTGGGAGTAAGGGAGAGGAGTGGAGAGGAGAGGGGAAGAGGGAAAGGTACTGAGAGAGAAAGAGGAAAAAGAAAAAGAAAAAATACAACAGGTTAGTCATATTCAACATTACATTCTTGACCCATAAATTTAAACCTGGAATAAATAACAAAAAAATTGAATCTAGACGAAACATTGAGAGAAATAAACTATTACTAGGGGGACCTAGAGTCCGAGGGAGCGTCACCTATCTGCCCTCTGGTTATCTAAAGTAAGCTTGTTAAGAGAGGTCAACTAAAAAACATAGTACTAACAGTGTAAATATGAGTACTGGCCTCCTTGTAACCTTTCCTTTAACCCTGAGAAGCCTAAACTAGAATTAGACTCTATCAACTATACTAGACAACATCTGAACAATAAACATAACTAGTTCCTGGCATCATGATCTAACTTCTGTGGAGCAGCTGCTGATTATAGATGGGAAGCCAGGAAAGTTAACCAACATGTCCATCTAATATGAGAGTCTCTGGTAAGACTGCAAGTTCGTTAGTACAAGTAGATTTTTATAAGGTCATCATGTGGTTTTTGGTTTCTTTGTACGAATTCTTGCCCACTGAGATCTCTGTGACCTCATGTGTATCCTCTGTGGTTTTGGTATGTCCGTGGGTGAAGTTGAACCTTGGTTAGGGGGTGGTTCTAGATCCAAGGCTTCACAGATATCTGGAATCCCCTCTGCGTCTTTGACTGTCAGTAGTTTATTGTCCTTTGAAATGTGGAGTGCGAAGGGATAACCCCATCTGTATTGGATCTGATTTTTCCGTAATAGGGTAGTTAGGGGTCTCAGGGCTCCTCTTCTTTGTAAGGTTCTGTTGCTAAGATCCTGGAAAAAGTGTACCACATTACCTCTGAATTTAAAGGTAGGTTGTTTTGCTGCTTCTCTAAGGATCTTGTCTTTTTCTGGGAATCTTAGAAAGGCCACAATGACATCTCTGGGTGGGAGGTCAGCTTTGGGCTTGGGTTTGAGTGCTCTGTGGGCTCTTTCAATTTCAATTTCTGTGGAAGTGTCCATTCTTGTGATCGCGCAGAACAGTTGGTGTAGGTATGCAGGAAGGTCTGTGGGTGTTACAGATTCTGGGATGCCCTTAAGACGGATGTTACATCGCCTGCTCCGATTCTCCATATCTTCCAACTTATCCAATAGTTCAGTAACGATCTGTTGTTGTTGGGAAGTCTGCTGGACTACCATCTCAACATCTTCTATAATGTTGTCGTTGTTTTCCTCTAGAGAGTCAACCCTTCCACCCAAGTCTGACATATCTTTCTTGATATCATTAAGGCTCTCATTCATAGAAGTGTGCATGGCGTCCATCTTGGCCCACAATTTGTCGAAGCTGTTTGTGATATCTTGTGTAGATACTAATAGATGAAGGTCAGCTCTTGTTAATGGTGTGTGATCCTCTATAGTGTTAGGCTCAGATGTAGCCACTTCCTCTGATGCCCTAGACTCAGAAGAGAGTTCAGCCGTGTTTTCATTCTGTGTTTGTTTGAAGTAAGAGGTCACTGGAGTGTTTTTTCCTCCTCCCATTTTCTCTGACTTGTTCAATCTTTTGGACGTCATTTTGAAAATCTTGAATGGATTATCCTGTAAGAGGTCAAAATTTTGGAAGATGTAGAAGTGTTATATTGCAGATTACTTCTAATTACTTAATTCACTTGGGTTTAAATGGTATATTAAAATCAGATCAGTGTGATAATAACCATATCCACTAGGTGTCAGTCTTGTATCAGAAATGGGAAATTGCTGAGAAATCTGATTTCCTCTATGTGAATAAGCACCTGTAGACCCCTAAATGGTAGGCTTGTATGAGATATGAAGAGGTGTTGATAGAGGTGAATTTTCTGAATGTTGCCTCACTTTTGACCGCTAGGTGGCGGGCTAGAGTTAAAAGTAAACCACCATATTGGAAAAAACATAAAGATTTCCCCAAAGTTTACTCTGTTCTAGAACCAACTCAGGATCTAATAAAGTGATGGTGACCGTTTTGGGTATAGGATAATGAAAAATAAAAAATGTCAAGTTGTTGGAGGAGTTAGTGTGCTGGGCTATATCCCAATAATATGAGCATAAGTTGCAGTTGCCATGTGGAGAGTTTCTGTTTTTCAGGCCACTAAACCCCTCTATTGCGGATTTACAGCTTTGTTATCTAGGCTTAATAAAGGGATTACATCTTAGCCTTTTTCCTTATATGTCCATTTGTGGCTTAGTGGTTCTATCCAAGTGCTTAAGGGCCGAGTCAAGGCCAAAGGTAGGAGGACCGTTTTTATAAACTTTGCGGTCTGCTGTGTGACATGCGGTTAATCCCTCTGGTGTTTGTTAGGGCAATCTGTTTAAACTATGTGAGAAGCCGCCACCTCACACATACTCACGCTCCGGAGGTAAGGGAGCTGTATTACTTGGTCCGATGCTGCACTGTGTTGGCTTGACTGGGCTAGAGTTCAGTTACGCTGGTGCAGTTACATAGCTCCGTCGTTGAAAAAAGATGGCGGCTGCTACCGGACTTTTGCGCTCCGCGTCAGGAGCGGTGTTTAGGAGTATGGGGCATAAGGGTGGTATCATTCGGTGCACCGTATCTTCATGGTGGCGGCTATCACTTTTGTTGTCCTCTTTGGAATAAATTCAGAGGGTGATGGCGATACTCCCCGGACTGAAGTGCCGAGCTCTAGGGAAGCACGTCCATCTTGGCTGCTGGCAAACTCCGCCCCCCGAGAAATAAGTTTATAAATCACAGTAAATATGAGAAATAAGTTTATAAATCACAGTAAATATGAGAAATAAGTTTATAAATCTGCACTGAATATGAGAAATAAGTTTATAAATCGCACTGAATATGAGAAATAAGTTTATAAATTACACTAAATATGAGAAATAAGTTTATAAATCTGCACTGAATATGAGAAATAAGTTTATAAATCTGCACTGAATATGAGAAATAAGTTTATAAATCACAGTGAATATGAGAAATAAGTTTATAAATCACAGTGAATATGAGAAATAAGTTTATAAATCTCACTGAATATGAGAAATAAGTTTATAAATCACAGTGAATATGAGAAATAAGTTTATAAATCTCACTGAATATGAGAAATAAGTTTATAAATCACAGTGAATATGAGAAATAAGTTTATAAATCACAGTGAATATGAGAAATAAGTTTATAAATCTCACTGAATATGAGAAATGTTTATAAATCACAGTGAATATGCGAAATAAGTTTATAAATCACAGTGAATATGAGAAATAAGTTTATAAATCACAGTGAATATGAGAAATAAGTTTATAAATCTCATTGAATATGAGAAATAAGTTTATAAATCCCACTGAATATGAGAAATAAGTTTATAAATCTCACTGAATATGAGAAATAAGTTTATAAATCTCACTGAATATGAGAAATAAGTTTATAAATCTGCACTGAATATGAGAAATAGGTTTATAAATCTCACTGAATATGAGAAATAAGTTTATAAATCTGCACTGAATATGAGAAATAAGTTTATAAATCACAGTGAATATGAGAAATAAGTTTATAAATCTCACTGAATATGAGAAATAAGTTTATAAATCTCACTGAATATGAGAAATAAGTTTATAAATCACAGTGAATATGAGAAATTAGTTTATAAATCACAGTGAATATGAGAAATAAGTTTATAAATCACAGTGAATATGGGAAATAAGTTTATAAATCTCACTGAATATGAGAAATAAGTTTATAAATCACAGTGAATATGAGAAATAAGTTTATAAATCTGCATTGAATATGAGAAATGTTTATAAATCACAGTGAATATGAGAAATAAGTTTATAAATCAAACTGAATATGAGTAATACGTTTATAAATCACAGTGAATATGAGAAATAAGTTTATAAATCTCACTGAATATGAGAAATAAGTTTATAAATCTCACTGAATATGAGAAATAAGTTTATAAATCTCACTGAATATGAGAAATACGTTTATAAATCGCACTGAATATGAGAAATAAGTTTATAAATCAATAGTAGTAGTAGATGGCGCTGGTCTATTGAGTGATTTTCTCAAGTAAGTGAAGAGAAAAAAGGCTTGATGCATATATTGAAGCCAATTAATATGGGTGCAGTATACTCACTCCATAAGATGAATCTTTACAGCTGAAAGGGAACGTAGCATCAGATGGCAAGAGTCCACAGGTTCCTGGAGTCAAATACTGAATTTTCAGGTTTATCCAAAAGTGGACTATAAATGAATAGAGACCCAAATGACAAAATACTCAACACTCAATACTTGGTTTTACTTACCTGTTTTACTTGTTTTAATGTATGCTCTTGATAAAGACGTGTAATACGTTGAAACGCGTTGAGCAAATAAAACCTTTTATCCTTTGTTGAAAGATTGTCAAGATCTTGTTTTGCTGTGCTGAGCTGGAATCTCCTTATTTATGGAGTAAGTTACTACATTTTTTTCAATTACACACTGGATACTTTTGTCATTTGGGTCTCTATTCATTTATAGTCCACTTTTGGATAAACCTGAAAATTCAGTATTTGACTCCAGGAACCTGTGGACTCTTGCCATCTGACGCTACGTTCCCTTTCAGCTGTAAAGATTCATCTTATGGAGTGAGTATACTGCACCCATATTAATTGGCTTCAATATATGCATCAAGCCTTTTTTCTCTTCACTTACTAGAGAAAATCACTCAATAGACCAGCGCCATCTACTACTACTATCTATCTATACACAGTCACAAGGGAGAGACTGCAAGAAGGCTGCGGTCTGACCTAAAGGAGAGTATCAGTTCTTAGTTCATTTGTACAGAATATTGTGTGTTTATTTCCATCCCTTGCACCTCTGTATATTGTTTTCCTTTAAGTTTATAAATCGCACTAAATATGAGAAATAAGTTTATAAATCACAGTGAATATGAGAAATAAGTTTATAAATCACAGTGAATATGAGAAATAAGTTTATAAATCTGCACTGAATATGAGAAATAAGTTTATAAATCACAGTGAATATGAGAAATAAGTTTATAAATCACACTGAATATGAGAAATAAGTTTATAAATCTCACTGAATATGAGAAATAAGTTTATAAATCTACACTGAATATGAGAAATAAGTTTATAAATCTCACTGAATATGAGAAATAAGTTTATAAATCAAAGTGAATATGAGAAATAAGTTTATAAATCACAGTGAATATGAGAAATAAGTTTATAAATCTCACTGAATATGAGAAATAAGTTTATAAATCTCACTGAATTTGAGAAATAAGTTTATAAATCACACTGAATATGAGAAATAAGTTTATAAATCTGCACTGAATATGAGAAATACGTTTATAAATCACAGTAAATATGAGAAATAAGTTTATAAATCACAGTGAATATGAGAAATAAGTTTATAAATCTGCACTGAATATGAGAAATAAGTTTATAAATCACAGTGAATATGAGAAATAAGTTTATAAATCTCACTGAATATGAGAAATAAGTTTATAAATCTGCACTGAATATGAGAAATAGGTTTATAAATCACAGTGAATATGAGAAATAAGTTATAAATCTCACTGAATATGAGAAATAAGTTTATAAATCAAAGTGAATATGAGAAATAAGTTTATAAATCTCACTGAATTTGAGAAATAAGTTTATAAATCACACTGAATATGAGAAATAAGTTTATAAATCTGCACTGAATATGAGAAATACGTTTATAAATCACAGTAAATATGAGAAATAAGTTTATAAATCACAGTGAATATGAGAAATAAGTTTATAAATCTGCACTGAATATGAGAAATAAGTTTATAAATCACAGTGAATATGAGAAATAAGTTTATAAATCTCACTGAATATGAGAAATAAGTTTATAAATCTGCACTGAATATGAGAAATAGGTTTATAAATCTCACTGAATATGAGAAATAAGTTTATAAATCTGCACTGAATATGAGAAATAAGTTTATAAATCACAGTGAATATGAGAAATAAGTTTATAAATCTCAATGAATATGAGAAATAAGTTTATAAATCTCACTGAATATGAGAAATAAGTTTATAAATCACAGTGAATATGAGAAATAAGTTTATAAATCACACTGAATATGAGAAATAAGTTTATAAATCACAGTGAATATGAGAAATAAGTTTATAAATCTCACTGAATATGAGAAATAAGTTTATAAATCTGCACTGAATATGAGAAATAAGTTTATAAATCACAGTGAATATGAGAAATAAGTTTATAAATCTGCACTGAATATGAGAAATGTTTATAAATCACAGTGAATATGAGAAATAAGTTTATAAATCAAACTGAATATGAGTAATAAGTTTATAAATCACAGTGAATATGAGAAATAAGTTTATAAATCTCACTGAATATGAGAACTAAGTTTATAAATCACAGTGAATATGAGAAATAAGTTTATAAATCTCACTGAATATGAGAAATACGTTTATAAATCACAGTGAATATGAGAAATAAGTTTATAAATCACAGTGAATATGAGAAATAAGTTTATAAATCACAGTGAATATGAGAAATAAGTTTATAAATCACACTGAATATGAGAAATAAGTTTATAAATCACAGTGAATATGAGAAATAAGTTTATAAATCACAGTGAATATGAGAAATAAGTTTATAAATCACACTGAATATGAGAAATAAGTTTATAAATCTGCACTGAATATGAGAAATAAGTTTATAAATCACAGTGAATATGAGAAATAAGTTTATAAATCTCACTGAATATGAGAAATAAGTTTATAAATCACAGTGAATATGAGAAATAAGTTTATAAATCTCACTAAATATGAGAAATACGTTTATAAATCACAGTGAATATGAGAAATAAGTTTATAAATCACAGTGAATATGAGAAATAAGTTTATAAATCACAGTGAATATGATAAATAAGTTTATAAATCACACTGAATATGAGAAATAAGTTTATAAGTCACAGTGAATATGAGAAATAAGTTTATAAATCTCACTGAATATGAGAAATAAGTTTATAAATCTGCACTGAATATGAGAAATAAGTTTATAAATCACAGTGAATATGAGAAATAAGTTTATAAATCTGCACTGAATATGAGAAATAAGTTTATAAATCTCACTGAATATGAGAAATAAGTTTATAAATCACACTGAATATGAGAAATAAGTTTATAAATCACAGTAAATATGAGAAATAAGTTTATAAATCTGCACTGAATATGAGAAATAAGTTTATAAATCGCACTGAATATGAGAAATAAGTTTATAAATTACACTGAATATGAGAAATAAGTTTATAAATCTGCACTGAATATGAGAAATAAGTTTATAAATCTGCACTGAATATGAGAAATAAGTTTATAAATCTCACTGAATATGAGAAATAAAATTATAAATCACACTGAATATGAGAAATAAGTTTATAAATCTCACTGAATATGAGAAATAAGTTTATAAATCTCACTGAATATGAGAAATAAGTTTATAAATCTCACTGAATATGAGAAATAAGTTTATAAATCTCACTGAATATGAGAAATAAGTTTATAAATCGCACTGAATATGAGAAATAAGTTTATAAATCAATAGTAGTAGTAGATGGCGCTGGTCTATTGAGTGATTTTCTCTAGTAAGTGAAGAGAAAAAAGGCTTGATACATATATTGAAGCCAATTAATATGGGTGCAGTATACTCACTCCATAAGATGAATCTTTACAGCTGAAAGGGAACGTAGCATCAGATGGCAAGAGTCCACAGGTTCCTGGAGTCAAATACTGAATTTTCAGGTTTATCCAAAAGTGGACTATAAATGAATAGAGACCCAAATGACAAAATACTCAACACTCAATACTTGGTTTTACTTACCTGTTTTACTTGTTTTAATGTATGCTCTTGATAAAGACGTGTAATACGTTGAAACGCGTTGAGCAAATAAAACCTTTTATCCTTTGTTGAAAGATTGTCAAGATCTTGTTTTGCTGTGCTGAGCTGGAATCTCCTTATTTATGGAGTAAGTTACTACATTTTTTTTCAATTACACACTGGATACTTTTGTCATTTGGGTCTCTATTCATTTATAGTCCACTTTTGGATAAACCTGAAAATTCAGTATTTGACTCCAGGAACCTGTGGACTCTTGCCATCTGACGCTACGTTCCCTTTCAGCTGTAAAGATTCATCTTATGGAGTGAGTATACTGCACCCATATTAATTGGCTTCAATATATGCATCAAGCCTTTTTTCTCTTCACTTACTAGAGAAAATCACTCAATAGACCAGCGCCATCTACTACTACTATCTATCTATACACAGTCACAAGGGAGAGACTGCAAGAAGGCTGCGGTCTGACCTAAAGGAGAGTATCAGTTCTTAGTTCATTTGTACAGAATATTGTGTGTTTATTTCCATCCCTTGCACCTCTGTATATTGTTTTCCTTTAAGTTTATAAATCGCACTAAATATGAGAAATAAGTTTATAAATCACAGTGAATATGAGAAATAAGTTTATAAATCTCACTGAATATGAGAAATAAGTTTATAAATCAAAGTGAATATGAGAAATAAGTTTATAAATCTCACTGAATTTGAGAAATAAGTTTATAAATCTGCACTGAATATGAGAAATAAGTTTATAAATCACACTGAATATGAGAAATAAGTTTATAAATCTGCACTGAATATGAGAAATACGTTTATAAATCACAGTAAATATGAGAAATAAGTTTATAAATCACAGTGAATATGAGAAATAAGTTTATAAATCTGCACTGAATATGAGAAATAAGTTTATAAATCACAGTGAATATGAGAAATAAGTTTATAAATCTCACTGAATATGAGAAATAAGTTTATAAATCTGCACTGAATATGAGAAATAGGTTTATAAATCACAGTGAATATGAGAAATAAGTTATAAATCTCACTGAATATGAGAAATAAGTTTATAAATCAAAGTGAATATGAGAAATAAGTTTATAAATCTCACTGAATTTGAGAAATAAGTTTATAAATCACACTGAATATGAGAAATAAGTTTATAAATCTGCACTGAATATGAGAAATACGTTTATAAATCACAGTAAATATGAGAAATAAGTTTATAAATCACAGTGAATATGAGAAATAAGTTTATAAATCTGCACTGAATATGAGAAATAAGTTTATAAATCACAGTGAATATGAGAAATAAGTTTATAAATCTCACTGAATATGAGAAATAAGTTTATAAATCTGCACTGAATATGAGAAATAAGTTTATAAATCTCACTGAATATGAGAAATAAGTTTATAAATCTGCACTGAATTGAGAAA
>NC_069503.1:1166636602-1166734102 GCF_027579735.1 Bombina bombina
GGGTGAGGGGGTCAGTGAGACAGGATAGGGTGAGGGGGGTCAGTGAGACAGGATAGGGTGAGGGGGGTCAGTGAGACAGGATAGGGTGAGGGGGGTCAGTGAGACAGGATAGGGTGAGGGGGGTCAGTGAGACAGGATAGGGTGAGGGGGGTCAGTGAGACAGGATAGGGTGAGGGGGGTCAGTGAGACAGGATAGGGTGAGGGGGGTCAGTGAGACAGGATAGGGTGAGGGGGTCAGTGAGACAGGATAGGGTGAGGGGGGTCAGTGAGACAGGATAGGGTGAGGGGGGTCAGTGAGACAGGATAGGGTGAGGGGGGTCAGTGAGACAGGATAGGGTGAGGGGGTCAGTGAGACAGGATAGGGTGAGGGGGTCAGTGAGACAGGATAGGGTGAGGGGGTCAGTGAGACAGGATAGGGTGAGGGGGTCAGTGAGACAGGATAGGGTGAGGGGGGTCAGTGAGACAGGATAGGGTGAGGGGGGTAAGTGAGACAGGATAGGGTGAGGGGGGTCAGTGAGACAGGATAGGGTGAGGGGGTCAGTGAGACAGGATAGGGTGAGGGGGTCAGTGAGACAGGATAGGGTGAGGGGGGTCAGTGAGACAGGATAGGGTGAGGGGGTCAGTGAGACAGGATAGGGTGAGGGGGTCAGTGAGACAGGATAGGGTGAGGGGGTCAGTGAGACAGGATAGGGTGAGGGGGGTCATAAGAGAGGATAGGGTAAGGGGGTAAGTGAGACAGGATAGGGTGAGGGGGGTCAATAAGAGAGGATAGGGTGAGGGGGTCAGTGAGAGAGGATAGGGTGAGGGGGGTCAGTGAGAGAGGATAGGGTGAGGGGGGTCAGTGAGACAGGATAGGGTGAGGGGGGTCAATAAGAGAGGATAGGGTAACGGGGGTAAGTGAGACAGGATAGGGTGAGGGGGGTCAATAAGAGAGGATAGGGTGAGGGGGTCAGTGAGAGAGGATAGGGTGAGGGGGGTCAGTGAGAGAGGATAGGGTGAGGGGGGTCAGTGAGAGAGGATAGGGTGAGGGGGGTCAGTGGGACAGGATAGGGTGAGGGGGTCAGTAAGATAGGATAGGGTGAGGGGTTAGTTGTAGAGCTTGTGATGGAAGGGAGGTAGTTAAATGTAAGGGGGGTTGCTGTGCTGGGAGAAGCCTGTAGTTAGGCAAACAAGGGTTAATAATAGTGTTCTGTATACTTCCATCAGACAAGGGGTTAATCACTGTGTTACTGAGGCAGACATAGAGGTTAATTGCTATGTGAGGGTTGTGGGGCACTGGCAGAGCCCAGTAGTTAATAACTGTTGTGTATTTTTATATTTTATTCATCTAGAAAATGAAGCTAATTATCAACTCTGTCTCTCACCGTTCTTTCCACAGAAGCTGCGGTTGAATCCGTGGTGACAGATCTCCATAGCGCTGCTCTCTGTGGTTCCGTGATAGAGCACACGCTCCACGGGCTTCCTGGTGTCAGAGGCCTCCACGCTCCTCTTCTTCAGCTCATACTGGTTGTCCAGTAACGTGTTGTGAACTCTCTGGACCTACAGAAGAATCAATAACTTAACAAGACGTCTTCTTGCTGCTCTCACTTATCCCAAGGTCACAAGAAATAGCATTTCCCTTTATTTTCTGCATTCTGTTCCCAAAGCCTCCTGAACTGGGCTAAAGCCGTAACACAGCCACATAAATCCAATACACTTAGCTCACAACAAATTATAGTTTCATTGTTGTAATAAAAAAGCACTAAGCAGTGGGTTATACTTAAAGGGACAGTCTACTTGAAAATGTGTATTGTTTAAAAAGATAGATAATCCCTGTATGACCCATTCCCCCATTTTGCATAACCAACCAATTATATTAATATACTTTTTACCTCTGTGATTACCTTGTATCTAAGCCTCTGCAGACTGCTCCTTATCTCAGTTATATTAATATACTTTTTACCTCTGTGATTACCTTGTATCTAAGCCTCTGCAGACTGCTCCTTATCTCAGTTATATTAATATACTTTTTACCTCTGTGATTACCTTGTATCTAAGCCTCTGCAGACTGCTCCTTATCTCAGTTATATTAATATACTTTTTACCTCTGTGATTACCCTGTATCTAAGCCTCTGCAGACTGCTCCTTATCTCAGTTATATTAATATACTTTTTACCTCTGTGATTACCCTGTATCTAAGCCTCTGCAGACTGCTCCTTATCTCAGTTATATTAATACACTTTTTATCTCTGTGATTACCCTCTATCTAAGCCTTTGCAGACTGCTCCTTATCTCAGTTATATTAATACACTTTTTATCTCTGTGATTACCCTCTATCTAAGCCTTTGCAGACTGCTCCTTATCTCAGTTATATTAATATACTTTTTATCTCTGTGATTACCCTCTATCTAAGCCTTTGCAGACTGCTCCTTATCTCAGTTATATTAATATACTTTTTATCTCTGTGATTACCCTCTATCTAAGCCTTTGCAGACTGCTCCTTATCTCAGTTATATTAATATACTTTTTACCTCTGTGATTACCTTGTATCTAAGCCTCTGCAGACTGCTCCTTATCTCAGTTATATTAATATACTTTTTACCTCTGTGATTACCTTGTATCTAAGCCTCTGCAGACTGCTCCTTATCTCAGTTATATTAATATACTTTTTACCTCTGTGATTACCTTGTATCTAAGCCTCTGCAGACTGCCCCTTATCTCAGTTATATTAATACACTTTTTACCTCTGTGATTACCTTGTATCTAAGCCTCTGCAGACTGCTCCTTATCTCAGTTATATTAATATACTTTTTATCTCTGTGATTACCCTCTATCTAAGCCTTTGCAGACTGCTCCTTATCTCAGTTATATTAATATACTTTTTACCTCTGTGATTACCTTGTATCTAAGCCTCTGCAGACTGCTCCTTATCTCAGTTATATTAATATACTTTTTACCTCTGTGATTACCTTGTATCTAAGCCTCTGCAGACTGCTCCTTATCTCAGTTATATTAATATACTTTTTACCTCTGTGATTACCTTGTATCTAAGCCTCTGCAGACTGCCCCTTATCTCAGTTATATTAATACACTTTTTACCTCTGTGATTACCTTGTATCTAAGCCTCTGCAGACTGCTCCTTATCTCAGTTATATTAATATACTTTTTACCTCTGTGATTACCTTGTATCTAAGCCTCTGCAGACTGCTCCTTATCTCAGTTATATTAATATACTTTTTACCTCTGTGATTACCTTGTATCTAAGCCTCTGCAGACTGCTCCTTATCTCAGTTATATTAATATACTTTTTACCTCTGTGATTACCTTGTATCTAAGCCTCTGCAGACTGCTCCTTATCTCAGTTATATTAATATACTTTTTACCTCTGTGATTACCTTGTATCTAAGCCTCTGCAGACTGCCCCTTATCTCAGTTATATTAATACACTTTTTACCTCTGTGATTACCTTGTATCTAAGCCTCTGCAGACTGCTCCTTATCTCAGTTATATTAATATACTTTTTACCTCTGTGATTACCTTGTGTCTAAGCCTCTGCAGACTGCTCCTTATCTCAGTTATATTAATATACTTTTTACCTCTGTGATTACCTTGTGTCTAAGCCTCTGCAGACTGCTCCTTATCTCAGTTATATTAATATACATTTTACCTCTGTGATTACCTTGTATCTAAGCCTCTGCAGACTGCTCCTTATCTCAGTTATATTAATATACTTTTTACCTCTGTGATTACCTTGTATCTAAGCCTCTGCAGACTGCTCCTTATCTCAGTTATATTAATATACTTTTTACCTCTGTGATTACCTTGTATCTAAGCCTCTGCAGACTGCCCCTTATCTCAGTTATATTAATACACTTTTTACCTCTGTGATTACCTTGTATCTAAGCCTCTGCAGACTGCTCCTTATCTCAGTTATATTAATATACTTTTTACCTCTGTGATTACCTTGTATCTAAGCCTCTGCAGACTGCTCCTTATCTCAGTTATATTAATATACTTTTTACCTCTGTGATTACCTTGTATCTAAGCCTCTGCAGACTGCTCCTTATCTCAGTTATATTAATATACTTTTTACCTCTGTGATTACCTTCTATCTAAGCCTCTGCAGACTGCCCCTTATCTCAGTTATATTAATACACTTTTTACCTCTGTGATTACCTTGTATCTAAGCCTCTGCAGACTGCTCCTTATCTCAGTTATATTAATATACTTTTTACCTCTGTGATTACCCTGTATCTAAGCCTCTGCAGACTGCTCCTTATCTCAGTTATATTAATATACTTTTTACCTCTGTGATTACCCTGTATCTAAGCCTCTGCAGACTGCTCCTTATCTCAGTTATATTAATACACTTTTTATCTCTGTGATTACCCTCTATCTAAGCCTTTGCAGACTGCTCCTTATCTCAGTTATATTAATACACTTTTTATCTCTGTGATTACCCTCTATCTAAGCCTTTGCAGACTGCTCCTTATCTCAGTTATATTAATACACTTTTTATCTCTGTGATTACCCTCTATCTAAGCCTTTGCAGACTGCTCCTTATCTCAGTTATATTAATATACTTTTTATCTCTGTGATTACCCTCTATCTAAGCCTTTGCAGACTGCTCCTTATCTCAGTTATATTAATATACTCTTTACCTCTGTGATTACCCTGTATCTACGCCTCTGCAGATTGCCCCTTATCTCAGTTATCTTAATATACTTTTTACCTCTGTGATTACCTTGTATCTAAGCCTCTGCAGACTGCTCCTTATCTCAGTTATATTAATACACTTTTTACCTCTGTGATTACCTTGTATCTAAGCCTCTGCAGACTGCTCCTTACCTCAGTTATATTAATATACTTTTTACCTGTGATTACCTTGTATCTAAGCCTCTGCAGACTGCTCCTTATCTCAGTTATAGTAATATACTTTTTATCTCTGTGATTACCTTGTATCTAAGCCTCTGCAGACTGCTCCTTATCTCAGTTATAGTAATATACTTTTTATCTCTGTGATTACCTTGTATCTAAGCCTCTGCAGACAGCCCCCTTATCTCAGTTATCTTAATATACTTTTTACCTCTGTGATTACCCTGTATCTAAGCCTCTGCAGACTGCTCCTTATCTCAGTTATATTAATATACTTTTTACCTCTGTGATTACCTTGTATCTAAGCCTCTACAGACTGCTCCTTATCTCAGTTATATTAATATACTTTTTACCTCTGTGATTACTTTGTATCTAAGCCACTGCAGACTGCTCCTTATCTCAGTTATATTAATATACTTTTTACCTCTGTGATTACCTTGTATCTAAGCCTCTGCAGACTGCTCCTTATCTCAGTTATATTAATATACTTTTTATCTCTGTGATTACCCTGTATCTAAGCCTCTGCAGACTGCCCCTTATCTCAGTTATATTAATATACTTTTTACCTCTGTGATTACCCTGTATCTAAGCCTCTGCAGACTGCCCCTTATCTCAGTTATATTAATATACTCTTTACCTCTGTGATTACCCTGTATCTAAGCCTCTGCAGACTGCCCCTTATCTCAGTTATATTAATATACTTTTTACCTCTGTGATTACCCTGTATCTAAGCCTCTGCAGACTGCTCCTTATCTCAGTTATATTAATATACTTTTTACCTCTGTGATTACCTTGTATCTAAGCCTCTGCAGACTGCCCCTTATCTCAGTTATATTAATATACTCTTTACCTCTGTGATTACCCTGTATCTACTCCTCTGCAGATTGCCCCTTATTTCAGTTTTATTAATATACTTTTTACCTCTGTGATTACCTTGTATCTAAGCCTCTGCAGATTGCCCCTTATCTCAGTTATATTAATATACTTTTTACCTGTGATTACCTTGTATCTAAGCCTCTGCAGACTGCTCCTTATCTCAGTTATATTAATATACTTTTTATCTCTGTGATTACCTTGTATCTAAGCCTCTGCAGACTGCCCCCTTATCTCAGTTATCTTAATATACTTTTTACCTCTGTGATTACCTTGTATCTAAGCCTCTGCAGACTGCTCCTTATCTCAGTTATATTAATATACTTTTTACCTCTGTGATTACCCTGTATCTAAGCCTCTGCAGACTGCCTCTTATCTCAGTTATATTAATATACTTTTTACCTCTGTGATTACCTTGTATCTAAGCCTCTGCAGTCTGCTCCTTATCTCAGTTATATTAATATACTTTTTACCTCTGTGATTACCTTGTATCTAAGCCTCTGCAGACTGCTCCTTATCTCAGTTATATTAATATACTTTTTATCTCTGTGATTACCTTGTATCTAAGCCTCTGCAGACTGCCCCCTTATCTCAGTTATATTAATATACTTTTTACCTCTGTGATTACCCTGTATCTAAGCCTCTGCAGACTGCTCCTTATCTCAGTTATATTAATATACTTTTTACCTCTGTGATTACCTTGTATCTAAGCCTCTGCAGACTGCTCCTTATCTCAGTTATATTA
This sequence comes from Bombina bombina, assembly GCF_027579735.1. NCBI lineage: Eukaryota > Metazoa > Chordata > Amphibia > Anura > Bombinatoridae > Bombina > Bombina bombina. Next base: position 1,166,643,075 of record NC_069503.1, read on the forward strand.
ATATACTTTTTATCTCTGTGATTACCTTGTATCTAAGCCTCTGCAGACTGCCCCCTTATCTCAGTTATATTAATATACTTTTTACCTCTGTGATTACCCTGTATCTAAGCCTCTGCAGACTGCTCCTTATCTCAGTTATATTAATATACTTTTTACCTCTGTGATTACCTTGTATCTAAGCCTCTGCAGACTGCTCCTTATCTCAGTTATATTAATATACTTTTTATCTCTGTGATTACCTTGTATCTAAGCCTCTGCAGACTGCTCCTTATCTCAGTTATATTAGTATACTTTTTACCTCTGTGATTACCCTGTATCTAACCTTCTGCAGACTGCCTCTTATCTCAGTTATATTAATATACTTTTTATCTCTGTGATTACCCTGTATCTAAGCCTCTGCAGACTGCTCCTTATCTCAGTTATATTAATATACTTTTTACCTCTGTGATTACCTTGTATCTAAGCCTCTGCAGACTGCTCCTTATCTCAGTTATATTAATATACTTTTTATCTCTGTGATTACCTTGTATCTAAGCCTCTGCAGACTGCCCCCTTATCTCAGTTATATTAATATACTTTTTACCTCTGTGATTACCCTGTATCTAAGCCTCTGCAGACTGCTCCTTATCTCAGTTATATTAATATACTTTTTACCTCTGTGATTACCTTGTATCTAAGCCTCTGCAGACTGCTCCTTATCTTAGTTATATTAATATACTTTTTATCTCTGTGATTACCTTGTATCTAAGCCTCTGCAGACTGCCCCCTTATCTCAGTTATATTAGTATACTTTTTACCTCTGTGATTACCCTGTATCTAACCTTCTGCAGACTGCCTCTTATCTCAGTTATATTAATATACTTTTCTTCTACAAGATACGACGAGTCCACGGATTTCATCCTTACTTGTGGGATATTAACCTCCTGCTAACAGGAAGTGGCAAAGAACACCACAGCAGAGCTGTATATATAGCTCCTCACTCCTCTCCACCCCAGGTCATTCTCTTTGCCTGTGTTAGTGAAAGGAAGAGGTAAAGTGAGGTGTTAGTTTTAGTTTCTTCTATCAAGATATTTTTTGTTTTAAAATGGTACCGGTGAGTACTCTTTTCCTCAGGGAGATATCATCAGTCTGGATTCCTAAGAGGAAGGAAGAAATCTTTTTCTACCCTGAGGTTGATGATCTTAGCAGACGTTACTAAGATCCATTCTGGTTCCCACAGAGTTCTGAAGGTAGTGCAAGAGAAATCTTCAGTGTGGAGAACGGTGTCATGCTACAAGCAGCATTGAGGTATGTTCAGTCCTCTGAGGAGACTTGTTATATCAGAACTAGCTGACATTATTCCCTGTAAGGGAAGGGGTAAGCAGTAGACATATAGGGACTATGGGTTACTGATCTTACTGGTGCATACATAATATTCATTTTTATATGAACGTTTATTATGGGCTTGACACTGGGGAACTCATTTGTTTTAAAAGGCTGCTGTGTTTTTATTATGCAAGGCAGCAGGCAGACATATTGACTATGTGTTTTTAAGAGTACACTTGGGGACCACATGGCTATGTAAACCGCTTTCCATGCGGTTAGGGAGATTGTGAAAATGACGCCCATCGTGGGCGGAGCCTAGTTCGCGAGCTCAGATGCGCAGTTTTCTTCTGACTAGAAGGCAGCAGACATTAGCTCCGGTGGGGCCAAAAGTGGATAAGTCATCACCGGATCATTGTTGATTCAATCCGCAGTACCCGGGGGACAGGTATGCGCAACAGCAGAGCTGTGGCGAGGTGCAGGGGCTATTATCCATGTTAAAGTTTTTTGCCATATATAAAAAGTTTTTTTCAGGGTGATTTAGCTTTGCTCCATTGCTGCAAAAAATTTTGGAAAATTTGAACTGATTTGTTTGATTATTTAGTGCAAAAAAATATCGTTTTTTAGTGCTGCACAGTAAAATTGTTGCGCTTTTAATATTTAAAGGCGCAGTACATTTTTTTGGGAAATTTGTTTAATTCACAATTAAAGGTTAATTACGACTATTGTGGCTATTGCCAGTCTGTTTAACATGTCTGAACTTTAAGAAACTCCTTGTTCTATGTGTTTAGAAGCCATTGTGGAACCCCCTCTTACTCTTGTACTGAAAGGGCCTTACAATGTAAAAAGCATATTTTATGTAAAGACAGTGTGCCTAAGGATGATTCCTAGTCTGAAGAGAATCAGGATATGCCACCTAATGCTCCCCAAGTGTCACAATCATTAACGCCCACACAAGCGACGTCGAGTTCCTCAAGGGCGTCTAATTCCTTTACTCTGCAGGATATGGCTGCAGTTATGTCAACTACCCTTACAGAGGTATTATCTAAGTTACCAGGGTTACAGGGTAAATGCAGTAGGACAGGAATTAATGTCAATACTGAGTCCTCTGATGCTTTGTTGGCTATTTCCGATATGCCCTCACAGGGATCTGAGTTGGGGGTTAGGGAAATTTTGTCTGAGGGAGAACTTTCAGATCCTGGAAGTATGTTACCTCAGACAGATTCGGACGTTATGTCCTTTAAATTTAAGCTAGAATACCTCCGCCTGTTACTTCGAGAGGTATTGGCGACTCTGGATGACTGTGACCCTATTATGGTTCCACCAGAGAAATTGTGTAAAATGGACAAATATCTAGAAGTTCCCACTTACACTGATGTTTTTAAGGTTCCTAAGAGAATTTCGGAGATTGTTAAGAAGGAGTGGGATAGACCGGGTATACCGTTTTCCCCCCTCCTAATTTTAAGAAAATGTATCCTATTTCAGACACCATTCGGGACTCCTGGCAGACTGTCCCTAAGGTGGAGGGAGCTATATCTACCCTGGCTAAACGTACAACTATTCCTATTGAGGACAGTTGTGCCTTCAAAGACCCTATGGATAAAAAATTAGAGGGTCTTTTAAAGAAGTTATTTATTCATCAGGGTTTCCTTTTACAACCAACAGCTTGCATTGTTCCAGTAATTACTGCAGCGGCTTTCTGGTTTGATGCCTTGGAAGAGTCTTTTAAGGTTGAGACTCTCTTAGAGGATATTTTGGATAGAATTAAGGCTCTTAAGCTAATTCTTTTGTCACAGATGCCGCCTTTTAAATTGCTAAATTGGCGGCTAAAAATGCAGGATTTGCCATTTTAGCGTGTAGAGCGCTATGGTTAAAATCGTGGTCTGCTGATGTGTCATCTAAGTCAAAGCTTTTGCCTATTCCTTTCAAGGGTAAGACCCTATTCGGGCCTGAGCTGAAGGAAATCATTTCTGACATTACTGGAGGTAAAGGTCATGCTCTACCTCAGGATAGGTCTGTTAAGAATAGGGGTAAACAAAATAATTTTTGTTCCTTTCGGAACTTTAAAGGAGTACCCTCTTCTTCCTCTTCCTCAACAAAGCAGGAATTTTACTCAGGCCAAGTCTGTCTGGAGACCCAACCAGGCTTGGAACAAGGGTAAACAACCCAAGAAGCCCGCTGCTGCTGCTACCAAGACAGCATGAAGGGGTGGCCCCCGATCCGGGAGCGGAACTAGTAGAGGGCAGATTGGCTCTCTTTGCACAGGCTTGGGCAAGAGATGTTCAGGACCCTTGGGCACTGGAAATTGTGTCTTAGGGGTATCAACTGGAATTCAAGGGATTTCTCCCCAGGGGGAGATTTCTTCTTTCAAGATTGTCTGTAAACCAGATAAAAAGAGAGGCATTCTTAAATTGTATAAAAGACCTCTCTACTATGGGTGTAATTCGTCCCGTTCCGATACTGGAACAGGGACAGGGGTTTTACTCAAATCTTTTCGTGGTTCCCAAAAAAGAGGGAACATTCAGACCCATTTTAGATTTCAAGAGTCTAAACAAGTTTCTCAGAGTCCCATCCTTCAAGATGGAAACTATCTGAACAATTTTACCAATGATCCAGGAGGGTCAATATATGACTACCGTGGATTTGAAGGATGCTTACCTTCATATTCATATTCACAAGGATCATCATCAATACCTAAGGTTTGCCTTTCTGGACAAACATTTTCAGTTCGTGGCTCTTCCCTTCGGGTTGGCCACAGCACCCAGGATCTTCACAAAGGTTATAGGGTCCCTTCTGGCAGTTCTCAGGCCACGGGGTATAGCAGTGGTGCCTTATCTGGACGATATCTTGATTCAGGCGTCGGCTTATCATCTAACAAGGTCTCATACAGACACAGTGTTATCCTTTCTGAGAACTCACGGTTGGAAAATGAATCTAGAAAAGAGTTCACTAATTCCGCAGACAAAGGTTCCCTTCCTGAGAAAACTAATAGATTCTGTAGCAATAAAGATTTTTCTGACGGAGGTCAGAAAATCAAAGATTCTAAATACTTGTTGGACCCTTCATTCCAATCCTCGGCCTTCAGTGGCCCAGTGTATGAAGGTGATTGGATTGATGGTGGCAGCAATGGACATCATTCCATTTGCTCGGTTTCATCTCAGACCACTGCAACTGTGCATGCTCAGTCAGTGGAATGGGGACTATACGAATTTATCTCCTCTGATAAATCTGGATCAAGAGACCAGAAACTCTCTTCTTTGGTGGTTGTTGCCGGATCATCTGCCCAGGATGTGTTTCCGCAGACCCTCATGGGTGATAGTGACAACGGACGCCAGTCTTCTGGGCTGGGGTGCAGTCTGGAATTCCCTGAGAGCTCAGGGTGTGTGGACTCAGTTGGAGGCTCTACTTCCAATCAACATTCTGGAATTGAGAGCAATATTCAATGCGCTTCTGGCATGGCCTCAGTTGGCTTTGGCCAAATTCATCAGGTTCCAGTCGGACAACATTACATCAATCATCAGGGAGGAACGAGGAGTTCCTTAGTGATGTCAGAAGTATCCAAGATAATTCAGTGGGCGGAGACTCACTCTTGTTATCTGTCAGCAATCTATATCCCAGGTGTGGACAACTGGGAAGCGGATTATTTAAGCCGTCAGGCTTTTCATCCGGGGGGAGTGGGAACTCCATCCAGAGGTATTTGCCTCTCTGATTCTTCGATGGGGCAAACAGGAGTTGGATCTGATGCCGTCTCGACAGAATACCAAACTCCCAAGATACGGCTCCAGGTCGAGAGATCCTCAGGCCGAACTAATAGATGCCTTGGCAGTGCCTTGGACGTTCAACCTGGCTTATGTGTTTCCACTGTTTCCTCTCCTTCCCCGTGTGATCGCTCAGATCAAACAGGAGAGAGCTTCGGTAATTCTAATAGCGCCTGCATGGCCACGCAGGACTTGGTATGCAGATCTAGTGGACATGTCCTCTCTGCCCCCGTGGAAATTACCAGTGAGATAGGAACTTCTCATTCAAGGTCCTTTCCATCATCCAAATCTAATTTCTCTGCAGCTGACTGCGTGGAGATTGAATGCTTGATTTTATCTAAGCGGGGATTCTCTGATGCGGTCATTGATACTTTGATTCAGGCACGTAAGCCTGTCACTAGAAAGATCTATCATAAGATATGGCGTAAATATCGTTTTTGGTGTGAATCCAAGGGTTACTTATGGAGTAAGGTTAGGATTCCTAAGATTCTGTCTTTTCTCCAAGAAGGATTGGAGAAAGGGTTATCAGCAAGTTCCTTAAAGGGACAGATTTCTGCCTTGTCAATTTTGCATCACAAACGTTTGGCTGAGGTTCCAGACGTTCAGTCTTTTTGTCAGGCTCTAACCAGAATTAAGCCTGTATTTAGACCAATTGCTCCACCTTGGAGTTTGAATTTAGTTCTTAGTGTTCTTCAAGGGGTTTTGTTTGAACCCATGCATTCCATAGATATTAAGTTGTTATCTTGGAAAGTTTTATTTTTGGTTGCTATTTCTTCTGCTCGTAGAGTTTCAGAGCTTTCAGCATTACAATGTGATTCGCCTTATCTTATCTTTCATTCTGATAAGGTGGTTTTACGTACGAAACCTGGGTTACTCCCTAAGGTTGTTTCAAATAAGAACATTAATCAGGAAATTGTTGTTCCTTCTTTATGTCCTAATCCTTCTATAGAGGAGCGTAAATTGCATAATTTGGACGTGGTCCGTGCCTTGAAGTTTTACTTGCAGGCGACTAAGGATTTCCGTCAATCTTCTTCATTATTCATGGTTTATTCTGGAAAGCGTAGGGGTCAGAAAGCTACAGCTACCTCTCTTTCTTTTTGGCTGAGGAGTATCATCCGTCTAGCGTATGAAACTGCTGGACAGCAGCCTCCTGAAAGAATTACGTCTCATTCTACTAGGGCTGTGGCTTCCTCATGGGCATTTAAAAATGAAGCTTCTGTGGAACAGATTTGCAAGGCTGCAACTTGGTCCTCTCTTCATACTTTTTCCAAATTTTCCAAATTTGATACTTTTGCCTCGTCTGAGGCTGTTTTTGGGAGAAAGGTTCTTCAAGCAGTGGTGCCTTCCGTTTAGGTTCCTGTCTTGTCCCTCCCTTTCATCCGTGTCCTATAGCTTTGGTATTGGTATCCCACAAGTAAGGATGAAATCCGTGGACTTGTCATATCTTTGTAAAAGAAAAGTAAATTTATGCTTACCTGATAAATTTTAATTTATTTTACGATACGACGAGTCCACGGCCCACCCTGTTCTTTTTAAGACAGATTTATTTCTGCTGTGGTGCTCTTTGCCACTTCCTGTTAGCAGGAGGATAAATCCCACAAGTAAGGATTAAATCCGTGGACTCGTCATATCGTAAAAGAAATTAATTTACTTTTTACCTCTGTGATTACCTTGTGTCTAAGCCTCTGCAGACTGCTCCTTATCTCAGTTATATTAATATACTTTTTACCTCTGTGATTACCTTGTATCTAAGCCTCTGCAAACTGTCCCTTATCTCAGTTATATTAATATACTTTTTACCTCTGTGATTACCTTGTGTCTAAGCCTCTGCAGACTGCTCCTTATCTCAGTTATATTAATATACTTTTTACCTCTGTGATTACCCTGTATCTGAGCCTCTGCAAACTGTCCCTTATCTCAGTTATATTAATATACTTTTTACCTCTGTGATTACCTTGTGTCTAAGCCTCTGCAGACTGCTCCTTATCTCAGTTATATTAATATACTTTTTACCTCTGTGATTACCTTGTATCTAAGCCTCTACAGACTGCTCTTTATCTCAGTTATATTAATATACTATTTATCTCTGTGATTACCTTGTATCTAACCCTCTGCAGACTACCCCTTATCTCAGTTATATCAATATACTTTTAACCTCTGTGATTACCTTGTATCTAACCCTCTGCAGACTACCCCTTATCTCAGTTATATCAATATACTTTTAACCTCTGTGATTACCTTGTATCTAACCCTCTGCAGACTACCCCTTATCTCAGTTATATTAATATACGTTTTACCTCTGTGACTACCTTGTATCTAAGCCTCTGCAGACTGCTCCTCATCTCAGTTATATTAATATACTTTTTACCTCTGTGATTACCCTGCATCTAAGCCTCTGCAGACTGCTCCTTATCTCAGTTATATTAATATACTTTTTACCTCTGTGATTACCCTGTATCTAACCCTCTGCAGACTGCTCCTGATCTCAGTTATATTCACTTTTACCTCTGTGATTATCTTGTATCTAAGCCTCTGCACACTGCTCCTTAATTCAGTTATATTAATATACTTTTTACCTCTGTGATTACCTTGTATCTATGCCTCTGCAGACTGCCCCTTATCTCAGTTATATTAATATACTTTTTACCTCTGTGATTACCTTGTATCTATGCCTCTGCAGACTGCCCCTTATCTCAGTTATATTAATATACTTTTTACCTCTGTGATTACCTTGTATCTATGCCTCTGCAGACTGCCCCTTACCTGTGATTACTCTGTAGCTAAGCCTCTGCAGACTGCTCCTTATCTCAGTTATATTAATATAATTTTTACCTGTGATTACTCTGTATCTAAGCCTCTGCAGACTGCTCCTTATCTCAGTTATATCAATATACTTTTACCTTTGTGATTACCCTGTATCTAAGCCTCTGCAGACTGCTCCTTACCTCAGTTATATTAATACACTTTTACCTCTGTGATTATCTTGTATCTAAGCCTCTGCAGACTGCCCCTTATCTCAGTTATATTAATATACTTTTTACCTCTGTGATTACCTTGTATCTAAGCCTCTGCAGACTGCTCCTTATCTCAGTTATATTAATATACTTTTTACCTCTGCGATTACCTTGTATCTAAACCTCTGCAGGCTGTCTCTTATCTCAGTTATATTAATATACTTTTAACCTCTGTGATTACCCTGTATCTAAGCCTCTGCACACTGTCCCTTATCTCAGTTATATTAATATACTTTTTACCTCTGTGATTACCTTGTATCTAAGCCTCTGCAGACTGCTCCTTATCTCAGTTATAGTAATATACTTTTTACCTCTGTGATTACCTTGTATCTAAGCCTCTGCAGACTGCTCCTTATCTCAGTTATATTAATATACTTTTTACCTCTGTGATTACCCTGTATCTAAGCCTCTGCACACTGTCCCTTATCTCAGTTATATTAATATACTTTTTACCTCTGTGATTACCTTGTATCTAAGCCTCTGCAGACTGCCCCTTATCTCAGTTATATTAATATACTTTTTACCTCTGTGATTACCCTGTATCTAAGCCTCTGCAGACTGCTCCTTATCTCAGTTATATTAATATACTTTTTACCTCTGTGATTACCCTGTATCTAAGCCTCTGCAGACTGCCCCTTATCTCAGTTATATTAATATTCTTTTTACCTCTGTGATTATCTTGTATCTAAGCCTCTGCAGACTGCTCTTTATCTCAGTTATATTAATATACTTTTTACCTCTGTGATTACATTGTATCTAATCCTCTGCAGACTGCTCCTTATCTCAGTTATATTAATATACTGTTTACCTCTTTCATTACCTTGTATCTAAGCCTCTGCAGACTGCTCCTTATCTCAGTTATATTAATATACTTTTTACCTCTGTGATTACCCTGTATCTAAGCCTCTGCAGACTGCCTCTTATCTCAGTTATATTAATATACTTTTTACCTCTGTGATTACCCTGTATCTAAGCATCTGCAGACTGTCCCTTATCTCAGTTACTTTTTACCTGTGATTAGCTTGTATCTAAGCCTCTGCTGACTGCTCCTTATCTCAGTTATATTAATATACTTTTTACCTGTGTGATTATCTTGTATCCAAGCCTCCGCAGACTGCTCCTTATCTCAGTTATAATTATATACTTGTTACCTCTGTGATTACCCTGTATCTAAGCCTCTGCAGACTGCTCCTTATCTCAGTTATATTAATATACATTTTACCTCTTTGATTACCTTGTATCTAAGCCTCTGCAGACTGCTCCTTATCTCAGTTATATTAATATACGTTTTACCTCTGTGATTAGCTTGTATCTAAGCCTCTGCATGCTGCCTCTTATCTCAGTTATATTAATATACTTTTTACCTCTGTGATTACCATGTATCTAAGCCTCTGCAGACTGCCCCTTATCTCAGTTATATTAATATACTTTTTACGTCTGTGATTACATTGTATCTAAGCCTCTGCAGACTGCCCCTTATCTCAGTTATATTAATATACCTTTTACCTCTGTGATTACCCTGTATCTAAGCGTCTGCAGACTGCCCCTTATCTCAGTTATATTAATATTCTTTTTACCTCTGTGATTACCCGGTATCTAAGCCTCTGCAGACTGCTGCTTATCTCAGTTATATTAATATACGTTTTACCTCTGTGATTACCCTGTATCTAAGCCTCTGCAGACTGCTCCTTATCTCAGTTATATTAATATACGTTTTACCTCTGTGATTACCTTGTATCTAAGCCTCTGCAGACTGCTCCTTATCTCAGTTATATTAATATACTTTTACCTCTGTGATCACCTTGTATCTAAGCCTCTGCACACTGCTCCTTATCTCAGTAATATTAATATACTTTTTACCTCTGTGATTACCTTGTATCTAACCCTCTGCAGACTGCCTCTTATCTCAGTTATATTAATATACTTTTTACCTCTGTGATTACCCTGTATCTGAGCCTCTGCAAACTGTCCCTTATCTCAGTTATATTAATATACTTTTTACCTCTGTGATTACTCTGTATCTAAGCCACTGCAGACTGCTCCTTATCTCAGTTATATTAATATACTTTTTACCTCTGTGATTACCCTGTATCTAAGCCTCTGCAGACTGCCCCTTATCTCAGTTATATTAATATTCTTTTTACCTCTGTGATTACCCTGTATCTAAGCCTCTGCAGACTGCTCCTTATCTCAGTTATATTAATATACTTTTTACCTCTGTGATTACCTTGTATCTAAGCCTCTGCAGACTGACCCTTATCTCAGTTATATTAATATACTTTTTACCTCTGTGATTACCTTGTGTCTAAGCCTCTGCAGACTGCTCCTTATCTCAGTTATATTAATATACTTTTTACCTCTGTGATTACCCTGTAGCTAAGCCTCTGCAGACTACCCTTTATCTCAGTTATATTAATATACTTTTTATCTCTGTGATTACCTTGTATCTAATCCTCTGCAGACTGCCCCTTATCTCAGTTATATTAATATACTTTTTACCTCTGTGATTACCCTGTATCTAAGCCTCTGCAGACTGCTCCTTATCTCAGTTATATTAATATACTTTTTACCTCTGTGATTACTCTGTATCTAAGCCTCTGCAGACTGCTCCTTATCTCAGTTATATTCATATACTTTTTACCTCTGTGATTACCCTGTATCTAAGCCTCTGCAGACTGCTCCTTATCTCAGTTATATTAATATACATTTTACCTCTTTGATTACCTTGTATCTAAGCCTCTGCATACTGCCTCTTATCTCAGTTATATTAATATACTTTTTACCTCTGTGATTACCTTGTATCTAAGCCTCTGCAGACTGCCCCTTATCTCAGTTAAATTATTATACTTATTACCTCTGAGATTACCTTGTATCTAAGCCTCTGCAGACTGCTCCTTATCTCAGTTATATTAATATACATTTTACCTCTTTGATTACCTTGTATCTAAGCCTCTGCATACTGCCTCTTATCTCAGTTATATTAATATACTTTTTACCTCTGTGATTACCCTGTATCTAAGCCTCTGCAGACTGCCCCTTATCTCAGTTATATTAATATACTTTTTACCTCTGTGATTACCCTGTATCTAAGCCTCTGCAGACTGCTCCTTATCTCAGTTATATTAATATACTTTTTACCTCTGTGATTACTCTGTATCTAAGCCTCTGCAGACTGCTCCTTATCTCAGTTATATTAATATACTTTTTACCTCTGTGATTACCCTATATCTAAGCCTCTGCAGACTGCTCCTTATCTCAGTTATATTAATATACTTTTTACCTCTGTGATTACCTTGTATCTAAGCCTCTGCAGACTGCTCCTTATCTCAGTTATATTAATATACTTTTTACCTATGTGATTACCCTGTATCTAAGCCTCTGCAGACTGCTCCTTATCTCAGTTAAATTAATACACTTTTTACCTCTGTGATTACCTTGTATCTAAGCCTCTGCAGACTGCCCCTTATCTCAGTTATATTAATACACTTTTTACCTCTGTGATTACCTTGTATCTAAGCCTCTGCAGACTGCTCCTTATCTCAGTTATATTCATATACTTTTTACCTCTGTGATTACCCTGTATCTAAGCCTCTGCAGACTGCCTCTTATCTCAGTTATATTAATATACTTTTTACCTCTGTGATTATCCTGTATCTAAGCATCTGCAGACTGTCCCTTATTTCAGTTACTTTTTACCTGTGATTACCGTGTATCTAAGCCTCTGCTGAGTGCTCCTTATCTCAGTTATATTAATATACTTTTTACCTGTGTGATTATCTTGTATCCAAGCCTCCGCAGACTGCTCCTTATCTCAGTTATAATTATATACTTGTTACCTCTGTGATTACCCTGTATCTAAGCCTCTGCAGACTGCTCCTTATCTCAGTTATATTAATATACATTTTACCTCTTTGATTACCTTGTATCTAAGCCTCTGCATACTGCCTCTTATCTCAGTTATATTAATATACTTTTTACCTCTGTGATTACCTTGTATCTAAGCCTCTGCAGACTGCCCCTTATCTCAGTTAAATTATTATACTTATTACCTCTGTGATTACCTTGTATCTAAGCCTCTGCAGACTGCTCCTTATCTCAGTTATATTAATATACATTTTACCTCTTTGATTACCTTGTATCTAAGCCTCTGCATACTGCCTCTTATCTCAGTTATATTAATATACTTTTTACCTCTGTGATTACCTTGTATCTAAGCCTCTGCAGACTGCCCCTTATCTCAGTTATATTAATATACTTTTTACCTCTGTGATTACCTTGTATCTAAGCCTCTGCAGACTGCTCCTTATCTCAGTTATATTAATATACTTTTTACCTCTTTGATTACCTTGTATCTAAGCCTCTGCATACTGCCTCTTATCTCAGTTATATTAATATACCTTTTACCTCTGTGATTACCCTGTATCTAAGCCTCTGTAGACTGCCCCTTATCTCAGTTATATTAATATACTTTTTACCTCTGTGATTACCTTGTATCTAAGCCTCTGCAGACTGCTCCTTATCTCAGTTATATTAATATACTTTTTACCTCTGTGATTACCTTGTATCTAAGCCTCTGCAGACTGCTCCTTATCTCAGTTATATTAATATACTTTTACCTCTGTGATCACCTTGTATCTAAGCCTCTGCACACTGCTCCTTATCTCAGTAATATTAATATACTTTTTACCTCTGTGATTACCTTGTATCTAACCCTCTGCAGACTGCCCCTTATCTCAGTTATATTAATATACTTTTTACCTCTGTGATTACCCTGTACCTAAGCCTCTGCAGACTGCTCCTTATCTCAGTTATATTAATATACTTTTTACCTCTGTGATTACTCTGTATCTAAGCCACTGCAGACTGCTCCTTATCTCAGTTATATTAATATACTTTTTACCTCTGTGATTACCCTGTATCTAACCCTCTGCAGACTGCCCCTTATCTCAGTTATATTAATACACTTTTTACCTCTGTGATTACCTTGTATCTAAGCCTCTGCAGACTGCTCCTTATCTCAGTTATATTAATATACTTTTTACCTCTGTGATTACCCTGTATCTAAGCGTCTGCAGACTGCCCCTTATCTCAGTTATATTAATATTCTTTTTACCTCTGTGATTACCCTGTATCTAAGCCTCTGCAGACTGCTCCTTATCTCAGTTATATTAATATACTTTTTACCTCTGTGATTACCTTGTATCTAAGCCTCTGCAGACTGCTCCTTATCTCAGTTATCTTAATATACTTTTTACCTCTGCGAATACCTTGTATCTAAGCCTCTGCAGACTGACCCTTATCTCAGTTATATTAATATACTTTTTACCTCTGTGATTACCTTGTGTCTAAGCCTCTGCAGACTGCTCCTTATCTCAGTTATATTAATATACTTTTTACCTCTGTGATTACCCTGTAGCTAAGCCTCTGCAGACTGCCCCTTATCTCAGTTATATTAATATACTTTTTACCTCTGTGATTACCCTGTATCTAAGCGTCTGCAGACTGCTCCTTATCTCAGTTATAGTAATATACTTTTACCTCTGTGATTACATTGTATCTAAGCCTCTGCAGACTGCTCCTTATCTCAGTAATATTAATATACTTTTTACCTCTGTCATTACTCTGTATCTAAGCCTCTGCACACTGCTCCTTATCTCAGTAATATTAATATACTTTTTACCTCTGTGATTACCCTGTATCTAAGCCTCTGCAGACTGCTCCTTATCTCAGTAATATTAATATACTTTTTACCTCTGTCATTACTCTGTATCTAATCCTCTGCAGACTGCTCCTTATCTCAGTTATATTAATATACTTTTTACCTCTGTGATTACCTTGTATCTAAGCCTCTGCAGACTGCTCCTTATCTCAGTTATATTAATATACTTTTTACCTCTGTGATTACCCTGTATCTAAGCCTCTGCAGACTGCTCCTTATCTCAGTTAAATTAATACACTTTTTACCTCTGTGATTACCTTGTATCTAAGCCTCTGCAGACTGCCCCTTATCTCAGTTATATTAATACACTTTTTACCTCTGTGATTACCTTGTATCTAAGCCTCTGCAGACTGCTCTTTATCTCAGTTATATTAATATACTGTTTACCTCTGTGATTACCTTGTATCTAAGCCTCTGCAGACTGCTCCTTATCTCAGTTATATTCATATACTTTTTACCTCTGTGATTACCCTGTATCTAAGCCTCTGCAGACTGCCTCTTATCTCAGTTATATTAATATACTTTTTACCTCTGTGATTATCCTGTATCTAAGCATCTGCAGACTGTCCCTTATTTCAGTTACTTTTTACCTGTGATAACCTTGTATCTAAGCCTCTGCTGAGTGCTCCTTATCTCAGTTATATTAATATACTTTTTACCTGTGTGATTATCTTGTATCCAAGCCTCCGCAGACTGCTCCTTATCTCAGTTATAATTATATACTTGTTACCTCTGTGATTACCCTGTATCTAAGCCTCTGCAGACTGCTCCTTATCTCAGTTATATTAATATACATTTTACCTCTTTGATTACCTTGTATCTAAGCCTCTGCATACTGCCTCTTATCTCAGTTATATTAATATACTTTTTACCTCTGTGATTACCTTGTATCTAAGCCTCTGCAGACTGCCCCTTATCTCAGTTAAATTATTATACTTATTACCTCTGTGATTACCTTGTATCTAAGCCTCTGCAGACTGCTCCTTATCTCAGTTATATTAATATACATTTTACCTCTTTGATTACCTTGTATCTAAGCCTCTGCATACTGCCTCTTATCTCAGTTATATTAATATACTTTTTACCTCTGTGATTACCTTGTATCTAAGCCTCTGCAGACTGCCCCTTATCTCAGTTATATTAATATACTTTTTACCTCTGTGATTACCCTGTATCTAAGCCTCTGCACACTGGTCCTTATCTCAGTTATATTAATATACTTTTTACCTCTTTGATTACCTTGTATCTAAGCCTCTGCATACTGCCTCTTATCTCAGTTATATTAATATACTTTTTACCTCTGTGATTACCTTGTATCTAAGCCTCTGCAGACTGCCCCTTATCTCAGTTATATTAATATACTTTTTACCTCTGTGATTACCCTGTATCTAAGCCTCTGCACACTGGTCCTTATCTCAGTTATATTAATATACTTTTTACCTCTTTGATTACCTTGTATCTAAGCCTCTGCATACTGCCTCTTATCTCAGTTATATTAATATACATTTTACCTCTGTGATTACCCTGTATCTAAGCCTCTGTAGACTGCCCCTTATCTCAGTTATATTAATATACTTTTTACCTCTGTGATTACCTTGTATCTAAGCCTCTGCAGACTGCTCCTTATCTCAGTTATATTAATATACGTTTTACCTCTGTGATTACCTTGTATCTAAGCCTCTGCAGACTGCTCCTTATCTCAGTTATATTAATATACTTTTTACCTCTGTGATTACCTTGTATCTAAGCCTCTGCACACTGCTCCTTATCTCAGTTATATTAATATACTTTTTACCTGTGATTACTCTGTATCTAAGCCACTGCAGACTGCTCCTTATCTCAGTTATATTAATATACTTTTTACCTCTGTGATTACCCTGTATCTAAGCCTCTGCAGACTGCCCCTTATCTCAGTTATATTAATATACTTTTTACCTCTGTGATTACCCTGTATCTAAGCGTCTGCAGACTGCCCCTTATCTCAGTTATATTAATATACTTTTTACCTCAGTGATTACCCTGTATCTAAGCCTCTGCAGACTGCTCCTTATCTCAGTTATATTAATATACTTTTTACCTCTGTGATTACCTTGTATCTAAGCCTCTGCAGACTGCTCCTTATCTCAGTTATCTTAATATACTTTTTACCTCTGTGATTACCTTGTGTCTAAGCCTCTGCAGACTGACCCTTATCTCAGTTATATTAATATACTTTTTACCTCTGTGATTACCTTGTGTCTAAGCCTCTGCAAACTGCTCCTTATCTCAGTTATATTAATATACTTTTTACCTCTGTGATTACCTTGTATCTAAGCCTCTGCAGACTGACCCTTATCTCAGTTATATTAATATACTTTTTACCTCTGTGATTACCTTGTGTCTAAGCCTCTGCAAACTGCTCCTTATCTCAGTTATATTAATATACTTTTTACCTCTGTGATTACCTTGTGTCTAAGCCTCTGCAGACTGCTCCTTATCTCAGTTATATTAATATACTTTTTACCTCTGTGATTACCCTGTATCTAAGCATCTACAGACTGCTCCTTATCTCAGTTATATTAATATACTTTTTACATCTGTGATTACCCTGTATCTAAGCATCTACAGACTGCTCCTTATCTCAGTTATATTAATATGCTGTTTACCTCTGTGATTACCCTGTATCTCACCCTCTGCAGACTGCTCCTTATCTCAGTTATATTACTATACTTTTTTACCTCTGTGATTACCTTGGGAACTGAGGGACAGACTCCTCAAGAGAGCCTATCATATTGCCATAAATATAAATAGACAGGAGCTCTTAACACCTAAAATTACTGAACATGTCACCCCCCTCAGGTTCATTTCTACATTTACTAAGCAGAGTACAAAAACATTGGCACATTTTACAAGCTGATGAACAACTACAGTCTATTATCCCTAATAAACCCCTTTTACATATAGGAGAGCCAGCAACTTCAGTGATTGTTTGACAACAAGTCACTGTGACAGAAACGCTAAGAAGCCCCCTTTGTATAAAGGCTCAATAGCCCGTGGCAATTGCAAAGTATGCACATACACGATAAAGAAGAAAACTATGATGGATAGATTCCATAATAAATGGACTATACCCAATCACATTACATGTAAAACGTCTAATGTAATATATTGCGTATCTTTCAGCTGTGACCTAATCTATGTAGGATGACCTAATCTATGTAGGGATGACCTAATCTATGTAGGGATGACCTAATCTATGTAGGGATGACCTAATCTATGTAGGGATGACCTAATCTATGTAGGGATGACCTAATCTATGTAGGGATGACCTAATCTATGTAGGGATGACCTAATCTATGTAGGGATGACCTAATCTATGTAGGGATGACCTAATCTATGTAGGGATGACCTAATCTATGTAGGGATGACGACCAGAAGTATGGGAAAAAGAATGACTGGACATTTATGTAACATCAGAAATGCTGCCAAAGATGTGGAGAAAGGAAAACAAATCACAAGTGTTGCACAACACTTCTTACAGTACCATGGTGGCAAAACGAGTGGCTTTAAATGTTGGGGTTTAGAAACTCTACGTATGGGAATCAGAGGAGGGGATGTGGAACAAGCTCTATTAAAAAGAGCAGCGAGGTGGATTTTTGATTTGAACTCTGTCATGAAACATGGCATGAACAAGAACAACAATTTTTGGGTGTTAATGTAAGATTATTATTACAGGATATGTGTTATTCTTACATATATAGTCTACTTGTGCACCCAGACTCAGTCATTTCTGATGTGTATAGATGTGGTGTTTCTTTAGAAGCACATACTAGTGGTGTATTCTGAATACACGGAATATATACAGTAATATATACCACTCTATTAAGTGACTTGCACTGTTATGTTGACTTATTACTACAGAGCAGTTGTCTAAATTATAAACAAAACATATAATAGTGTGCGCTGGGTGTACCCCCAAACTCCTGAGAAACCTAAGTGTCCCTCACAATAGGTAAAATCAAATATAGTACAAACAGAAACAGGAGCGCCATAGCTGAAGGTGGATATAGAAATAGTAATATGTAATTACACCAAAGAGAGAACCAAAAATAAAATAATGGCTATGCCAAATTTATTAAAATATTAATGAATAAGTGCATATAAAATAAACAGATTAGTAGCATATAAACAGTCTAAAAAACAGACGTCTCCGTTTAAAAAGAAACCAGAAAAAAGGAAATGTAAAAATGTTGCCACCACATATAAAAAATAAGTCACTAAAAACTCCAAACCAGAGTAGTGCAAATACTTGAGAAAAATTCCAAATAGTGCGGTGACCATTACCTAGTATGTTCCGGATGGCAGTCTGAGATTGAGCGGCTTACAGCCGTAGCACCTCCGTCAGTGCTCGCAGACGTGACCGTGTGACGTCACTTGTGTGGGAGCTGTCCCGTAGTTCCGATCCTATTGGTCCGTTCCAATCCACCGGCCAGAGGAGTGTAAATGCCGATTCCAATATACGTAATGTATCCGCTCTTTAGTGCCTTTTAGCACGCAGGATACTTGTTATTGTTAAAAGTCCATGGAGTCTGCACAAAAGGTAATTCAGGTCGGAGAACAAAACGCCACACACTTAGTCAGCGGTCTGGTCAGTAGCTATAAATGAACAAGGAGCGCCAGGTGTCTTGGTTAGTAATAGCTTGTCAGGTATCTCAATCGCCTCCAACAAGAATTCAAAACACCACGGCAGCATTGTATCAATACAAGCACAAGTTCACAAATAGATTCTGCATAGTACAACTGCAACTTAAACACAGATGAAAAAGCCCTGTAAAGGGAGAAACGCGTTGATGTGTTTGCAGAATCTATTTGTGAACTTGTGCTTGTATTGATACAATGCTGCCGTGGTGTTTTGAATTCTTGTTGGAGGCGATTGAGATACCTGACAAGCTATTACTAACCAAGACACCTGGCGCTCCTTGTTCATTTATAGCTACTGACCAGACCGCTGACTAAGTGTGTGGCGTTTTGTTCTCCGACCTGAATTACCTTTTGTGCAGACTCCATGGACTTTTAACAATAACAAGTATCCTGCGTGCTAAAAGGCACTAAAGAGCGGATACATTACGTATATTGGAATCGGCATTTACACTCCTCTGGCCGGTGGATTGGAACGGACCAATAGGATCGGAACTACGGGACAGCTCCCACACAAGTGACGTCACACGGTCACGTCTGCGAGCACTGACGGAGGTGCTACGGCTGTAAGCCGCTCAATCTCAGACTGCCATCCGGAACATACTAGGTAATGGTCACCGCACTATTTGGAATTTTTCTCAAGTATTTGCACTACTCTGGTTTGGAGTTTTTAGTGACTTATTTTTTATATGTGGTGGCAACATTTTTACATTTCCTTTTTTCTGCTTTCTTTTTAAACGGAGACGTCTGTTTTTTAGACTGTTTGTATGCTACTAATCTGTTTATTTTATATGCACTTATTCATTAATATTTTAATAAATTTGGCATAGCCATTATTTTATTTTTGGTTCTCTCTTTGGTGTAATTACATATTACTATTTCTATATCCACCTTCAGCTATGACGCTCCTGTTTCTGTTTGTACTATAGTTGTCTAAATTACATTTCTTCTATAAGATACGACGAGTCCACGGATTTCATACTTACTTGTGGGATATTATCCTCCTGCTAACAGGAAGTGGCAAAGAGCACCACAGCAGAGCTGTATATATCTCCTTCCTTCCCCTCCACCTCCAGTCATTCTCTTTGCCTGTGTTATACTAGGAAGAGGTAAAGTGAGGTGTTAGTTTTAGTCTCTTCAATCAAGAAGTTTTTTTATTTTAAATGGTACCGGTGAGTACTATTTTCCTCAGGGGGATATGGAAGAAGATTTCTGCACTGAGGTTGATGATCTTAGCATTTGTAACTAAGATCCACGCAGGTTCCCACAAGACTTCTGAAGGTAACCATGAGACATCTTCAGTGTGGAGACCGGTTTCATGCTACAAGCAGCATTAAGGTGTGTGCAGACTTTTTTCTGAGGAGACTTGATATATCAGAACTGGCTGGCATTATTTCCCTGTATGGGAATGGGGTAAGCAGTAGACCTGTTATACAGAGGGGTGTTACTGGAGTTCCTTGTTTTTATTTTTCTAAGTGACATTTTAAGGGCATTATATGACACTCTGGGAGAGGCATAAAGGCGCAGTAAAACGATTGATGGAGTTTTTTTATTGTTGTCAGATAACCAGTATGACTTGCTGGGATGTGTTTGGGGTGTTTATTGTTCCACTTAGCTTTGTGTGCAAAACCGCTTCACCATGCGGTTGTGTTTAGGCCTACTCCGACATCGGCCATAAGGGGCGGGGCTTGTTTTTGAGCGCTCAGATGCGCACTTCCTTCTGACTGAGAAGCAGCAAGCAGTAACTCCGGTTGCTCCTGGACAGTGGTTCTCTGGTCCAGAGTGTTAGCAAATCATTTCGAAGTACCCTGGGGGCAGGTAGGCGCCACAGCAGAGCTGTGGCAAGGTGCAGTGGGTATTTTTTTGTGTAAACTGACATTTTTCTGCTCTAAGTTACTTTAGAGCTTTATTTCTCCCCTTACTCCTGGGGTGCAGTAATTTTGGATAAACCAATAAGTTTTAGTTAATTTTTGAGACAAATTAACGTTATTTAAGCAGTTTTGGAAAAATTGTTCACTTTTTATTTCTTAAAGGCGCAGTACACGTTTTTCAAAAATGTATTTAAAGCAATAAATAAAGTGTTTAAACGACTTCTGTGGTTATTACTAGTCTGTTCAACATGTCTGACATTGAGGAATCTCATTGTTCTATGTGTTTAGATGCCATTGTGGAACCCCCTCTTACTTTGTGTACGTCTTCTACTGAAAGGGCCTTACATTGTAAAGACCATATTTTAGGTCAAGATAGTGTGCCTAATGATGATTCTCAATCTGAAGAGAATCAGGATATGCCATACAATTCTCCCCAAGTGTCACAACCTTTAACGCCCACACAAGCGACGCCAAGTACTTTTAGTGCGTCTAATTCCTTTACTCTGAAAGAGATGGCTGCAGTTATGTCAACTACCCTTACAGAGGTATTATCTAAATTACCAGTGTTACAGGGTAAACGCAGTAGGTCAAGTATTAATGTAAATACTGAATCCTCTGATGCTTTATTAGCTATTTCCGATGTACCCTCACAGTGTTCTGAGTTGGGGGTCAGGGAATTGCTGTCTGAGGGAGAGCTTTCAGACTCAGGGAATGCGTTACCTCAAACAGATTCGGACGTGATGTCCTTTAAATTTAAGCTTGAACACCTCCTACTGTTACTTCGGGAGGTTTTAGCGACTCTGGATGATTGTGACCCTATTGTGATACCACCAGAGAAATTGTGTAAGATGGACAAATATTTAGAGGTGCCTATTTACACTGATGTTTTTCCGGTTCCTAAAAGAATTTCGGAAATTATAAAAAAGGAATTGGGATAGACCAGGTATACCGTTTTCTCCCCCTCCTAATTTTAAGAAAATGTTTCCCATATCAGACACCATTCGGGACTCGTGGCAAACTGTCCCTAAGGTAGAGGGAGCTATATCTACCCTGGCTAAGCGTAGAACTATACCCATTGAGGACAGTTGTGCTTTCAAAGACCATATGGATAAAAAGTTAGAGGGTCTTCTAAAGAAATTATTTATTAATCAGGGTTTTCTTTTACAACCCAGGGCTTGCATTGTTCCAGTAACTACTGCAGCAGCTTTTTGGTTTGAGGCTCTAGAAGAGTCTCTTAAGGTTGAGACCCCATTAGATGACATTTTGGATAGAATTAAGGCTCTCAAGTTAGCTAATTCTTTCATTACTGATGCCGCTTTTCAAATTGCTAAATTAGCGGCGAAATATGCAGGATTTGCTATTTTAGCACGTAGAGCGTTATGGCTCCAATCTTAGTCTGCTGATGTGTCATCAAAAACTAAGCTTTTAGCTATTCCCTTTAAAGGTAAGACCCTTTTCGGGCCTGAATTGAAGGAAATGATTTCTGACAATACTGGAGGCAAAGGCCATGCCCTACCTCAGGATAAGTCTGTTAAGATAAAGGGGTAAACAAAATAATTTTCGCTCCTTTCGGAATTATAAAGGAGGACCCTCTGCTTCCTCTTCCTCCACAAAGCAGGAAGGGAATTTTACCCAATCTAAGTCAGACTGGAGACCCAACCAGAACTGGAATAAGGGTAAACAATCAAAAAAGCCCGCTGCTGCTCCTAAGACAGCATGAAGGGGCGGACCCCGATCCGGGACCGGATCTAGTGGGGGGCAGACTTTCTTTTTTTGCTCAGGCTTGGGCAAGAGATGTTTAGGACCCCTGGGCGCTGGAAATCGTGACCCATGGGTATCAACTGGAGTTCAAGGACTTTCTCCCAAGAGGGAGATTTCATCTTTCAAGATTATCTGTAGACCAGATAAAAAGAGAGGCGTTCTTATGCTGTGTAAAAGACCTCTATACCATGGAAGTAATTTGTCCCGTTCCAAAACCGGAACAGGGACAGGGGTTTTACTCAAATCTTTTCGTGGTTCCCAAAAAAGAGGGAACTTTCAGACCCATTTTAGATCTCAAGTGTCTAAACAAGTGTCTCAGAGTCCCATCGTTCAAGATGGAGACTATACGAACAATCTTACCAATGATCCAGGAGGGTCAATATATGACCCTCCTACCGTGGATTTGAAGGATGTTACCTTCATATTCCTATTCACAAAGATCATCATCAGTTTCTAAGGTTTGCCTTCCTGGACAAACATTATCAGTTTGTGGCTCTTCCCTTCGGGTTGGCCACAGCACCCAGAATCTTCACAAAGGTTCTAGGGTCTCTTCTGTCGGTTCCCAGACCGCGAGGCATAGCAGTGGTGCCTTATCTGGACGATATTGTGATCCAGGCGTCAACGTATCAGCTGACAAAATCTCACACGGACACAGTGTTGTCTTTCCTGAGAACTCACGGTTGGAAGGTGAACATAGAGAAGAGTTCCCTAGTTCCATAGACAAGGGTTCCCTTCTTGGGAACTCTAATAGACTCGGTAGACATGAAAATATTCCTGACGGAGGTCAGGAAATCAAAGATTCTAAATACTTGCCGAGCACTTCAGTCATTCCTCGGCCATCAGTGGCTCAGTGTATGGAGGTAATTGGATTAATGGTAGCGGCAATGGATATCATTCCGTTTGCGTGCTTTCATCTCAGACCACTGCAGCTGTGCATGCTCGGTCAGTGGAATGGGGATTATGCAGATTTATCTCCTCAGATAAATCTAGATCAGGAGACCAGATACTCTCTTCTTTGGTGGTTGTCGCCAGATCATCTGTCCCAGGGGACTTGTTTCCGCAGACCCTCGTGGGTGATAGTGACAACGGACGCCAGCCTTCTGGGCTGGGGTGCAGTCTGGAAATCCCTGAAGGCTCAGGGTGTTTGGACTCAGGTGGAGTCTCTACTTCCAATCAATATTCTGGAACTGAGAGCAATATTCAATGCGCTTCAGGCATGGCCTCAGTTGGCTTTGAACAAATTCATCAGATTCCAGTCGGACAACATCACGACTGTGGCATATATCAACTATCAGGGGGAACAAGGAGTTCCTTAGCGATGATAGAGGTATCCAAGATAATTCGATGGGTGGAGGCTCACTCTTGTTATCTGTCGGCGATTTACATCCCAGGAGTAGAGAACTGGGAAGCGGATTTTCTAAGTCGACAGACCTTTCATCCGGGGGAGTGGGAACTCCACCCGGAGGTGTTTGCTTCACTGATTCTCTGATGAGGCAGACCGGAATTGGATCTGATGGCATCTTGATAGAATGCCAAACTTCCAAGATACGGATCCAGGTTGAGGGATCCTCAGGCCGAACTGATAGATGCCTTGGCAGTGCCTTGGTCGTTCAGCCTAGCTTATGTGTTTCCACCGTTTCCTCTCCTTCCACGCGTGATTGCTCGAATCAAACAGGAGAGAGCTTCAGTAATCCTGATAGCGCCTGCGTGGCCACGCAGGACTTGGTATGCGGATCTAGTGGACATGTCCTCTCTGCTACTGTGGAAACTTCCTTTGAGATAGGATCTTTTCATTCAAGGTCCTTTCCAACAGCCAAATCTAATTTCTCTGCAGCTGACTGCGTGGAGATTGAACGCTTGATTTTATCAAAGCGAGGATGCTCTGATTCAGTCATCAATACTTTGATACAGGCTAGAAAGCCTGTCACTAGAAAAATCTATCATAAGATATGGCGTAAATATCTTTATTGGTGTTAATCCAAGGGTTACTCATGGAGTAAAGTTAGGATTCCTAGGATTCTGTCTTTTCTCCAAGAAGGATTGGAGAAAGGATTATCAGCAAGTTCCTTAAAGGGACAAATTTCTGCTTTATCTATTTTGGTTCACAAACGTTTGGCAGATGTGCCAGATGTTCAGTCTTTTTGTCAGGCTCTATCTAGAATTAAGCCTGTATTTAGACCAATTACTCCTCCCTGGAGTTTGAATTTAGTTATTCGTGTTCTTCAAGGGGTTACGTTTGAACCTATGCATGCCATAGATATTAAACTGTTATCTTGGAAAGTTCTGTTTTTGGTTGCTATTTCTTCTGCTCGAAGAGTTTCTGAGCTTTCAGCGTTACAGTGTGATTCGCCTTATCTCATTTTTCATTCTGATAAGGTGGTTTTACGTACCAAACCTGGATTTCTTCCTAAGGTTGTTTCGAATAAAAATTTTAATCAGGAAATTGTTGTTCCTTCCTTGTGTCCTAATCCTCCTCTAAGAAGGAGCGTATGTTGCATAATTTGGACGTGGTCCGTGCCTTAAAGTTTTACTTACAGACAACTAAGGATTTCCGTCAATTATCTTCATTATTCATTGTTTATTCTGGAAAGCGTAGGGGTCAGAAAGCTACGGCTACCTCTCTTTCTTTTTGGCTGAGAAGTATCATCCGCCTGGCATATGAGACTGCTGGACAGCAGCCTCCTGAAAGAATTACGGCTCATTCTACTAGGGCTGTGGCTTCCACATGGGCCTTTAAAAACGATGCATCTGTTGAACAGATTTGTAAGGCTGTGACTTGGTCGTCCCTTCATACTTTTTCCAAATTTGATACTTTTGCTTCTTCTGAGGCTGTTTTTGGGAGGAAAGTTCTTCAAGCAGTGGTGCCTTCCGTTTACGTCTCTGTCTTGTCCCTCCCTTTCATCCGTGTCCTGTTGCTTTGGTATTGTATCCCACAAGTAAGGATGAAATCCGTGGACTCGTTGTATCTTGTAGAAGAAAAGGAAATTTATGCTTACCTGATAAATTGATTTCTTCTACGATACGATGAGTCCACGGCCCTCCCTGTCAATTTAAAACAAATTATAGTTTTTTTTATTATTTACAACTTCAGTCACCTCTGCACCTTTTAGCTTTTCCTTTCTCTTCTTATAACCTTAGGTCGAATGACTGGAGGTGGAGGGGAAGGAAGGAGATATATACAGCTCTGCTGTGGTGCTCTTTGCCACTTCCTGTTAGCAGGAGGATAATATCCCACAAGTAAGGATGAAATCCATGGACTCGTCGTATCATAGAAGAAAACAGAATTTATGCTTACCTGATAAATTACTTTCTCTTACGGTGTATTCAGTCCACGGATTCATCCTTACTTGTGGGATATTCTCAATCCCTACAGGAAGTGGCAAAGAGAGCACACAGCAAAGCTGTCCATATAGCTCCCCTCAGGCTCCGCCCCCCCAGTCATTCGACCGACGGTTAGGAGAAAAAGGAGAACCATAGGGTGCAGTGGTGACTGTAGTTATTTTAAATTAAATTTGAACCTGACTGAATACACCGTAAGAGAAAGTAATTTATCAGGTAAGCATAAATTCTGTTTTCTCTTACTTGGTGTATTCAGTCCACGGATTCATCCTTACTTGTGGGATACCAATACCAAAGCTTTTAGGACACGGATGAAGGGAGGGAACAAGTCAGGTCACCTAAACGGAAGGCACCACTGCTTGCAAAACCTTTCTCCCAAAAATAGCCTCCGAAGAAGCAAAAGTATCGAATTTGTAAAATTTGGCGAATGTATGCAGTGAAGACCAAGTCGCTGCCTTACAAATCTGTTCAACAGAAGCCTCATTCTTGAAAGCCCATGTGGAAGCCACAGCTCTGGTGGAATGAGCTGTAATTCGTTCGGGAGGCTGCTGTCCAGCAGT
This sequence comes from Bombina bombina, assembly GCF_027579735.1. NCBI lineage: Eukaryota > Metazoa > Chordata > Amphibia > Anura > Bombinatoridae > Bombina > Bombina bombina. The sequence continues at coordinate 1,166,669,076 of NC_069503.1, forward strand.
CTCATAAGCCAATCAGATGATGCTTTTCAGCCAAAAGGAAAGAGAGGTAGCAGTCACTTTCTGACCTCTCCTCTTACCAGAATAGACGACAAACAAGGATGATGTTTGTCTGAAATCTTTAGTTGCTTTTAAATAGAATTTTAAAGCACGAACCACGTCAAGATTGTGTAAAAGTCGTTCCTTCCTAGAAACTGGATTAGGACACAGAGAAGGAACAATGATTTCCTGGTTAATATTCTTATTAGAAACCACTTTTGGAAGGAAACCAGGTTTGGTGCGCAAAACAACCTTATCTAAATGGAACACCAGATAGGGTGAATCACACTGCAAAGCAGACAATTCAGAAACTCTTCGAGCAGAAGAAATGGCTACTAAAAACAAAACTTTCCAAGATAATAACTTAATATCTATGAAATGTAAAGGTTCAAACGGAACCCCTTGAAGAACTGAAAGAACTAAATTTAGACTCCAAGGAGGAGCTACAGGCTTGTAAACAGGCTTGATTCTAACTAGGGCCTGTGCAAACACCTGAACGTCTGGTACAGCTGCCAGGCGCTTATGTAACAGAATAGACAGAGCAGATATCTGTCCCTTTAAGGAACTAGCTGACAGACCTTTCTCCAATCCTTCTTGGAGAAAAGCTAGTATCCTTGGAATCCTAACTTTACTCCAAGAGTAACCCTTGGATTCACACCAACCAAGATATTTCCGCCATATCCTATGGTAAATTTTCCTGGTGACAGGCTTTCTGGCCTGTATCAGAGTGTCTATAACTGATTCAGAGAAACCACGCTTAGCTAGAATTAAGCGTTCAATCTCCAAGCAGTCAGTTGCAGAGAAACTAGATTTGGATGCTTGAAAGGACCTTGAATTAGAAGATCCTGCCTCGATGGCAGTTTCCATGGTGGGACCGATGACATGTCCACTAGGTCTGCATACCAAGTCCTGCGTGGCCACGCAGGCGCTATCAGAATTACCGAAGCCTTCTCCTGTTTGTTTCTGGCTATTAGCCGAGGGAGAAGAGGAAACGGTGGAAAGACATAAGCTAGACTGAATGACCAAGGCGCTGTTAAAGCATCTATCAATGCCGCCTTGGGATGCCTGGATCTGGATCCGTAAAGGGGAAGTTTGGTGTTCTGATGGGACGCCATCAGATCCAATTCTGGAATGCCCCATAGCTGGGTCAGCTGAACAAAAACCTCCGGATGGAGTTCCCACTCCCCCGGATGAAAAGTCTGATGACTTAGAAAATCCGCCTCCCAGTTGTCTACCCCTGGGATGTGAATTGCAGGTAGATGGCAGGAGTGATCCTCCGCCCATTTGATGATCTTGGATACTTCCTTCATCGCTAGGGAACTCTTTGTTCCTCCCTGATGATTGATGTACGCTACAGTCGTGATGTTGTCCGACTGAAATCTGATGAATTTGACCTCCGCTAGTTGAGGCCATGCCTGGAGCGTGTTGAATATCGATCTCAGCTCCAAAATGTTTATCGGGAGAAGAGATTCTTCCCGAGACCATAGACCCTGAGCCTTCAGGGAGTTCTAGACCGCACCCCAGCCTAACAGACTGGCATCGGTCGTGACAATGATCCACTCCGGTCTGCGGAAACTCATCCCCTGAGACAGGTGATCTTGAGACAACCACCAGAGAAGAGAGTCTCTGGTTTTCTGGTCCATTTGTATTTGAGGAGATAAATCTGCGTAATCCCCATTCCACTGCTTGAGCATGCACAGTTGCAGTGGTCTGAGATGAATTCGGGCAAAAGGGACTACGTCCATTGCCGCCACCATTAAACCAATTACCTCCATGCACTGAGCCACAGAAGGCCGAGGAATGGAATGAAGAGCTCGGTAAGTATTCAACAGTTTGGACTTCCTGACCTCTGTCAGAAAGATTTTCATTTCTACCGAGTCTATTAGTGTTCCCAGGAAGGCAACCCTTGTAAGCGGGGACAGAGAACTTTTTTCTACGTTCACCTTCCACCCGTGAGACCTTAGAAAGGCCAGAACAATGTCCGTATGAGCCTTGGCTCTGTGGAAAGACGACGCCTGTATTAATATGTCGTCTAGGTAAGGTGCTACTGCAATGCCCCACGGTCTTAGCACCGCCAGAAGGGACCCTAGCACCTTTGTGAAAATTCTGGGAGCGGTGGCCAACCCGAAAGGAAGGGCCACGAACTGGTAATGTTTGTCCAGAAAGGCGAACCTTAGGAACTGATGGTGACCTTTGTGGATAGGAATATGTAGGTACGCATCCTTTAGATCCACGGTAGTCATATATTGACCTTCCTGGATCATCGGCAAGATTGTCCGAATGGTTTCCATCTTGAAAGACGGAACTCTGAGGAATTTGTTTAGAATTTTTAGATCCAGGATTGGCCTGAAAGTTCCCTCCTTTTTGGGAACTACGAACAGGTTTGAGTAAAAGCCCAGTCCTTGTTCTGCAATTGGAACTGGGTGTATTACTCCCATTTTTAGTAGATCTTCTACACAGCGTAAGAATGCCTGTTTCTTTGTTTGGTCTGAAGACAAACGAGAAATGTGGAACCTTCCCCTTGGGGGAGAATCCTTGAATTCTAGAAGGTACCCCTGAGCAACTATTTCTAATGCCCAGGGATCCGGAACGTCTCTTGCCCAAGCCTGTGCAAAGAGAGAAAGTCTGCCCCCTACTAGATCTGGTCCCCTTCATGCTGTCTTGGTAGCAGGAGCAGGCTTCTTGGCCTGTTTACCCTTATTCCAGCCCTGCAAGGGTTTCCAGGTTGCTTTGGGCTGGGAAGCGTTATCTTGCTTTGCGACAGCAGAGGTTGCAGCAGGTCCGCTCCTGAAGTTGCGAAAGGAGCGAAAATTAGCCTTGTTTTTAGCCTTAAACAGGATATCTTGTGGAAGGGCATGGCCCTTGCCCCCAGTGATATCTGAAATAATTTATTTCAGCTCTGGGCCGAAAAGGGTCTTCCCCTTGAAGGGAATATTTAACAGTTTTGTTTTGGACGACACATCCGCCGACCATGACTTGAGCCAAAGCGCTCTTCACGCCATGATGGCAAAACCTGAGTTTTTCGCCGCTAGTTTAGCTAACTGGAGAGCGGCATCAGTGATAAAAGAATTAGCCAGCTTTAAAGCATGAATTCTATCCATGACCTCATCGTATGAAGTCTCCCTCTGGAGCGACTCCTCCAGGGCCTCGAACCAAAAAGCCGCTGCAGTAGTTACAGGAATAATGCAGGCAATTGGTTGAAGCAGAAAACCTTGCTGAACAAAAATTTTCTTCAGCAATCCTTCCAATTTTTTATCCATAGGATCTTTGAAAGCACAACTGTCCTCTATTGGTATAGTTGTACGCTTAGCAAGTGTTGAAACAGCCTCCTCTACCTTAGGGACCGTCTGCCACTCGTCCCGCCTGGGGTTGTTTATGGGGAACATTTTCTTAAAGATAGGGGGGGGAACAAAGGGTACACCTGGTCTCTCCCACTCCCTAGTCACAATATCCGGCACCCTCTTTGGGATCGGAAATGCCTCAGTGTATACAGGGACCTCTAAAAACCTGTCCATCTTACACAATTTTGCTGGGACCACCATGGGGTCACAATTATCCAGCGTAGCTAAAACCTCCTTAAGCAGGACGCGGAGGTGTTCCAGCTTAAATTTAAACGCTAAGGAACATGAATCTGCACCGCTGAGAAACTTTTCCTGTATCAGAAAATTCTCCCTCAGACAGACCTTCCCTCACTGCTACTTCTGAGTTTTGTGAGGGTACTACAGATAAATCATCCAAAGCTTCTGATTGCTCATCCTCTGTATTTAAAACTGAGCTATCGCGCTTTCTTGGCAAAACTGGCAGTTTGGATAAAAATGCTGCAAGGGAATTATCCATTACTACTGCTAATTGTTGTAAAGTAATAGGGGCCAATGCGCTAGAGGTACTAGGCATCGCTTGCGCGGGCGTAACTGGTGTCAACACATGGGGAGAGGAAGAAGGACTATCCTCATTACCCTCAGTTAAAGAATCATCTTGGGCTACATTTTTAAGTGTCACTGCATGGTCTTTAAAATGCTTAGATGTTTTAGCACACTTTAAACACAAATGCAATGGGGGTACCGCCATGGCTTTTAAACATAAAGAACAGGGTCTATCTGAAGGCTCAGACATGTTTGACAGACTTAGACAGCACTACAATACAGAAAAAAATCACTTTTTGAAAAAACGTTACTGTGTCTTTAAATAATAAAAAGCACCCACTTTTTTACCAAATCACCAAAAAACATCCGATCTTTATGAAATTTTCACCACATGATCCCAATGCTTTGAAATGATTGCACACAAATTTTCAAATCAATTAACCCCTTATTGACCAAACCGGAGCAAATTGCAGTAAACAACCGGTTTAACACACTACAGCACGGTGCCACAGTCTTTGCTGCGGCCCTACCTTCCCTTAGGGTTATTTGTAGCAGAAATATAAGCCTCCTTGATGTCCTCCTGCACTCTCAGGACTCTACACGTGAAGCTGCATGAAGCTGTCTTGAAAAACATAATTTATGCTTACCTGATAAATTTATTTCTCTTGTAGTGTGTTCAGTCCACGGGTCATCCATTACTTGTGGGATATATTCTCCTTCCCAACAGGAAGTTGCAAGAGGATCACCCAAGCAGAGCTGCTATATAGCTCCTCCCCTCACATGTCATATCCAGTCATTCGACCGAAACAAGACGAGAAAGGAGAAACTATAAGGTGCAGTGGTGACTGGAGTTATAATTTTAAAATTTAGAACCTGCCTCAAAAAAAGACAGGGCGGGCCGTGGACTGAACACACTACAAGAGAAATAAATTTATCAGGTAAGCATAAATTATGTTTTCTCTTGTTAAGTGTGTTCAGTCCACGGGTCATCCATTACTTATGGGATACCAATACCAAAGCTAAGTACACGGATGATGGGAGGGACAAGGCAGGAACATTAAACAGAAGGAACCACTGCCTGTAGAACCTTTCTCCCAAAAACAGCCTCCGAAGAAGCAAAAGTATCAAATTTGTAAAAAGTATGAAGTGAAGACCAAGTTACAGCCTTGCAAATCTGTTCAACAGAGGCCTCATTCTTAAAGGCCCAGGTGGAAGCCACAGCTCTAGTGGAATGAGCTGTAATTCTTTCAGGAGGCTGCTGTCCAGCAGTCTCATAGGCTAAACGTATTATGCTACGAAGCCAAAAAGAGAGAGAGGTAGCCGAAGCCTTTTGACCTCTCCTCTGTCCAGAGTAAACGACAAACAGAGAAGAAGTTTGTCTAAAATCTTTAGTTGCCTGTAAGTAGAACTTCAGAGCACGGACCACGTCTAGATTATGCAAAAGACGTTCCTTCTTTGAAGAAGGATTAGGACATAACGATGGGACAACAATCTCTTGATTGATATTCCTGTTAGTGACCACCTTAGGTAGGAACCCAGGTTTAGTACGCAGAACTACCTTGTCTGAATGAAAGATCAGATAAGGAGAATCACAATGTAAGGCAGATAACTCAGAGACTCTTCGAGCCGAGGAAATAGCCATCAAAAACAAAACTTTCCAAGATAAAAGCTTAATATCAATGGAATGAAGGGGTTCAAACGGAACACCCTGAAGAACTTTAAGAACCAAGTTTAAGCTCCACGGAGGAGCAACAGCTTTAAACACAGGTTTAATTCTAGCCAAAGCCTGACAAAAGGCCTGGACGTCTGGATGCTCTGCCAGACGTTTGTGTAAAAGAATAGACAGAGCTGAAATCTGTCCCTTTAGCGAACTAGCGGATAAACCCTTTTCTAAACCCTCTTGTAGAAAAGCTAATATCCTAGGAATCCTAACCTTACTCCATGAGTAACTCTTGGATTCGCACCAATATAAATATTTACGCCATATCTTATGGTAATTTTTTCTTGTCACAGGTTTCGGAGCCTGTATTAATGTATCAATAACCGAATCCGAAAACCCACGCTTTGATAGAATCAAGCGTTCAATTTCCAGGCATTCAGCCTCAGAGAAATTAGGTTTGGATGGTTGAAAGGACCCTGAATTAGAAGGTCCTGCCTCAGAGGAAGAGACCATGGTGGACAGGACGACATGTCCACTAGGTCTGCATACCAGGTCCTGCGTGGCCACGCAGGCGCTATCAGAATTACCGATGCCCTCTCCTGTTTGATCCTGGCAATCAGCCGAGGTAGCAACGGAAATGGTGGAAACACATAAGCTATGTTGAAAAACCCAAGGGGCTGCTAATGCATCTACCAGCACCGCTCCCGGGTCCCTGGACCTGGATCCGTAACAAGGAAGCTTCGCGTTCTGGCGAGATGCCATGAGATCCAGATCCGGTTTGCCCCAACGACGAACCAGTTGAGCAAATACCTCCGGGTGAAGTTCCCACTCTCCTGGATGAAAATTCTGGCGACTTAGGAAATCCGCCTCCCAGTTCTCTACGCCTGGGATGTGAATCGCTGACAGGTGGCAAGAGTGAGACTCTGCCCAGCGAATTATCTTCGAGACTTCCAACATCGCTAGGGAACTCCTGGTTCCCCCTTGATGATTGATGTAAGCCACAGTCGTGATATTGTCCGACTGAAATCTGATGAACCTCAGCTTTGCTAACTGAGGCCAAGCCAGAAGAGCATTGAATATTGCTCTTAATTCTAGAATGTTTATTGGGAGGAGTTTCTCCTCCTGAGTCCACGATCCCTGAGCCTTCAGGGAATTCCAGACTGCTCCCCAGCCTAGAAGGCTGGCATCCGTTGTTACAATCGTCCAATCTGGCCTGCGAAAGGTCATTCCTTTGGACAGATGAACCGGTGACAACCACCAGAGAAGCGAATCCCTGGTCTCCTGGTCCAGATTTATCAAAGGGGACAGATCTGAGTAATCCCCGTTCCATTGACTGAGCATGCATAGTTGCAGTGGTCTGAGATGCAGGCGCGCAAATGGCACTATGTCCATTGCCGCTACCATTAAGCCGATTACCTCCATGCACTGAGCTACCGATGGGCTTGGAATGGAATAAAGGACACGGCAAGCATTGAGAATCTTTGATAACCTGGACTCCGTCAGGTAAATCTTCATCTCTACAGAATCTATAAGAGTCCCTAGAAAAGGAACCCGTTTGAGTGGTAACAGAGAACTCTTTTCCACGTTCACTTTCCACCCATGCGACCTCAGAAATGCTAGAACTATCTCTGTATGAGACTTTGCATTCTGAAAATTTGACGCTTGTATCAGAATGTCGTCTAGGTACGGAGCCACCGCTATGCCTCGTGGTCTTAGTACCGCCAGAAGTGAGCCCAGAACCTTCGTAAAAATTCTCGGGGCCGTGGCTAACCCGAAGGGAAGAGCCACAAACTGGTAATGCCTGTCTAGAAAGGCAAACCTTAGGTACCGATAATGATCTTTGTGAATCGGTATGTGAAGGTAAGCATCCTTTAAGTCCACCGTGGTCATATATTGACCCTCTTGGATCATTGGTAGGATGGTTCGAATGGTTTCCATCTTGAACGATGGTACCCTTAGGAATTTGTTTAAGATCTTTAAGTCCAAGATTGGTCTGAAGGTTCCCTCTTTTTTGGGAACCACAAATAGATTTGAGTAAAATCCTTGTCCCTGTTCCGATCGCGGAACTGAGTGGATCACCCCCATGATTAAGAGGTCTTGTACACATTGTAGAAATGCCTCTCTCTTTACTAGGTTTGTCGATAACCTCGAAAGATGGAACCTCCCTTGTGGAGGAGAAGATTTGAAATCCAGAAGGTATCCCTGAGATATAATCTTTAACGTCCAGGGATCCTGCACATCTCTTGCCCAAGCCTGAGCAAAGAGAGAAAGTCTGCCCCCCACTAAATCCGTCTCTGGATAGGGGGCCCTGACTTCATGCTGTCTTAGGGGCGGGAGTAGGCTTTCTGGCCTGCTTGCCCTTGTTCCATGACTGGTTTCCTTTCCAACCTTGTCTGTAACGAGCAGTCGTTCCTTCCTGTTTTGGAGCGGAGGAAGTCGATGTTGCTCCTGCCTTGAAGTTACGAAAGGCACGAAAATTAGACTGTTTGGCCTTTGGTTTGGCCCTGTCCTGAGGAAGGGCGTGGCCCTTACCTCCCGTAATGTCAGCAATAATTTCCTTCAAGCCGGGCCCGAATAAGGTCTGCCCTTTGAAAGGAATGTTAAGTAGTTTAGACTTGGAAGTTACATCCGCTGACCAGGATTTAAGCCAGAGCGCTCTGCGCGCCTGTATGGCGAATCCGGAATTTTTAGCCGTAAGTTTGGTTAGATGTACTACGGCATCTGAAACAAACGCATTAGCCTGCTTAAGGGTTCTAACTTTGCTCAAGGCCTCATCCAACGGCTCTGTGCGAATCGCCTCTTCCAGAGACTCAAACCAGAATGCCGCTGCAGCCGTGACAGGCGCAATGCATGCAAGAGGCTGCAATATAAAACCCTGTTGAACAAACATTTTCTTAAGATAACCCTCTAATTTTTTATCCATTGGATCTGAGAAAGCACAGCTATCCTCCACCGGGATAGTGGTACGCTTGGCTAACGTAGAAACTGCTCCCTCCACCTTAGGGACCGTCTGCCATAAGTCTTGTGTGGTGGCGTCTATAGGGAACATTTTTCTAAATATCGGGGGAGGGGAAAAAGGCACACCAGGTCTATCCCACTCCTTACTGATAATTTCTGTAAGTCTTTTTGGTATAGGAAAAACGTCAGTACACACCGGTACCGCATAGTATCTATCCAACCTACACAATTTCTTTGGAATTGCCACCGTGTCGCAATCATTCAGAGCCGCTAATACCTCCCCTAGTAACACACGGAGGTTCTCAAGCTTAAATTTTGAAATTTCTGAATCCGGTCTCCCCGAATCAGAACCGTCACCGACAGAATGAAGCTCACCGTCCTCATGTTCTGCAAGTTGTGACGCAGTATCAGACATGGCTCTCGTGTCATCAGCGCGCTCTGTCCTTAACCCAGAGCTATCGCGTTTGCCCCTTAATTCGGGCATATTATATAATACTTCTTTCATAACATTAGCCATATCATGTAAAGTGATTTGTAAGGGCCTAGATGTACTAGGCGTCTCAATCCTACGCATCTCCCGAGCGGGAGACGCAGGTACTGACACGTGAGGAGAGTTAGGCGGCATAACTTCCCCCTCGTTGTCTGGTGATAGCTTCTTTATCGGTACAGATTGACTTTTATTCAAAGCAATATCAATACAATTGGTACACATCGTTCTATTGGGCTCCACATTGGCTTTTGAACATGATGAACAAACAGTTTCCTCTGAATCAGACATGTTAAACAGACTTAGCAATGAAAATAACAAGCTTGGAAATCACTTTCAATAAGTTTTACAAGCAATATAAAAAACGCTGCAGCGCTTCAAAAATACAGATAGAATTAAAACAATTCTTAACAAGAAGTGTAAAATCAGCAGAGGATTGCACCCATTAGCAAAAGGATGATTAACCCCTCGATACCCAAAACGGATAAAACAGATATCAATTAAGATTTAACGCTTTTAATCACAGTCAGCACACTGTCACAGATCTGCTGTGACTGATTACCTCCCTCACAAATGAAATTTGCAGACCCCTGCGCTCTCTAGAGACGTCCTGGATCAAGGAGGAAGAAGCAGAAAGACTGTGCAATAATTTTAACTGCGCAATAAGGCGCTAAAACAAAGGGCCCTCCCACTCCAATCACAACAGTGGGAGCCCTGATATAACGGTTTCCATGCAGAAAAATATGTTAGCCATGTGGAAAAGATCATGCCTAAAGCGATTTATCACCAAAGTACCTCACAAAAAAACGAATAACATGCCAGTAAACGTTTTATTAAAAAACAACATGTTCCAATGTCATGCAAAGCTATCACTAAGCCTGCTACCAGTCGCTACCACTGCAGAGAAGGCTTAAGTATTATTTCAGTTTTAACAGTATTTTCTCAGTCAAATTCTAGTCCCTAGAATATAACTCGACTGCGCATACATTTATCAGCCTGATACCAGTTGCTACTACTGCATTTAAGGCTGTACTTACATACGGTAACAGCAGTATTTTCTTAGTCAATTCCATTCCCAGAAAATAAAGTACCGCACATACCTCATTTGCGGAGGACCCCGCATGCTATTCCCAGTCTGAAGTTACCCCACTCCTCAGAATGTCGAGAACAGCCAGTGGATCTTAGTTACGCCTGCTAAGATCATAGATAAAAAACGCAGGCAGTTTCTTCTTCCAAATACTGCCTGAGATAGAAAAACAGCACACTCTGGTGCCATTTAAAATAACAAACTTTTGCTTGAAGAATAGTTAATAGTTAAGTAAAAACTCCAGCTCCTCTCGCGACCTCCTTCTTTGTTGAGGGTTGCAAGAGAATGACTGGATATGACATGTGAGGGGAGGAGCTATATAGCAGCTCTGCTTGGGTGATCCTCTTGCAACTTCCTGTTGGGAAGGAGAATATATCCCATAAGTAATGGATGACCCGTGGACTGAACACACTTAACAAGAGAAATCAACTGCGCAACTGAGGCGCGAAAATGAGGCCCCCTCCCTCTACATTCCAGTGTTATGGGGCCTTCCTGAGTCAGACTAGGCGTATAATAATATGCCAAGCGTAATAAAAACCGCAAAAGTGTTTCCAACGTTTCAAACACTTGAATAAATATAAGATTCCATTAATAAAATAATCGATTTAGCCCATCACAGTGTCTACCAGTATTTAAGCCCCTAACTGAAGCCATCCTTCTATACTGCGTTTCAGAAAATGGCTTACCTTCCCTCATGGGGATTTCTGTCAGTCTTCTAGCATTACCAGGTCTTGTTAGAAATAAATGACTGAGCATACCTTAAGCAGTATAAGCCTGCAAACTGTTCCCCCCAACTGAAGTTCTCCGGTACTCAACAGTCCTGTGTGGGAACAGCAATGGATTTTAGTTACAACATGCTAAAATCTTTTTCCTCTCAGCAGAAATCTTCATCACTTTCTGCCTCAGAGTAAATAGTACAAACCGGCACTATTTTAAAATAACAAACTCTTGATTGAAGAAATAAAACTACAAATCTAACACCACAAACTCTTTACCCTCCCGTGGAGATGCTACTTGTTAGAGCGGCAAAGAGAATGACTGGGGGGGCGGAGCCTGAGGGGAGCTATATGGACAGCCTTGCTGTGTGCTCTCTTTGCCACTTCCTGTAGGGATTGAGAATATCCCACAAGTAAGGATGAATCCGTGGACTGAATACACCAAGTAAGAGAAATCAATTTATCAGGTAAGCATAAATTTCCTTTTTGTATATAACTAATTTTTTCAGAAATAATCACTAAGTATTCAAATATATGAAAATCTTATACACATTTATTTTGCTTATGAATAAAATGCTACTTGCGGGCAAATAGTTTTTATCTAATCAAACATGACAGCCACATTATAATGAGAAACTGGGACTTGAATCCCGTTCTCATGGTGAGGGCTTCTGCCTCATCACTTATAAATGATAGGAAAAGCTATAACCTCATTTGAGATTTACTATTATATGGTTTTGTGATAAAAAAAATCTCTAATAGTTATATCCACACACTAGTTACTTTGTATTGGAGTCTGATGCAATATATTATTACGTCTACATATACGTACAGACTATCCGTAAAACAGAAGTCTTCATCCAGACGGCATCTTCAATCTTCATCCATCCGGCGCGGAGCGGCTCCATCTTCAAGACATCCGGCGCGGAGCATCCTCTTCTTTTGACGTCTTCTTCCGAATGAAGGTTGCTTTAAATGACGTCATCCAAGATGGCATCCCTTAGAATTCTATCAGCCAATCGGAATTAAGGTTGAAAAAATCCTATTGGCTGTTGCAATCAGCCAATAGGATTGAGCTTTCGCCCTATTGGCTGATCCAATCAGCCAATAGGATTGAGCTTGCATTCTATTGGCTATTCCAATCAGCCAGTAGAATTTAGGTTTTTATTTGGGGGGGTTGGTTGTGTGGGTGGTGGGTTTTACTGTTGGGGTTTTTTTGTATTTTTATTTACAGGTAAAAGAGCTGATTTCTTTGGGGCAATGCCCCGCAAAAGGCCCTTTTAAAGAACCATTGGTAGTTTATTGTAGGCTAGGTTTTTTTTATTTTGATAGGGCTCTAAGATTAGGTGTAATTAGTTTAAATATTTGATAATTTATTTTTTATTTTGTGTAACTTAGTGTGTTTTATTTTCTGTAACTTAGTTGTTAGTTTTTTGTAACTTTGTAATTTTAATAGTAGATTTAAATTATTTGAGTAGGGTTAGGTTTTTAAATATATAATATACCTGTATTTCATTTGTAGTTTAATGTAATCTTAGTATAACAGTTAGGGTAGGTTAATTAGTAGTTTAATATAGTTTAATTTAAATCTAAAGGTAAGTTTTAATTTATTATAAGATAGGGATGAGTTAATATTTAATATAAAGTTAGCGGGTCGTTAGGTTTAGGGGTTAATAGGTTAATTTAGTTTATGGCGATGTGGGGGTTTAGGGGTTAATATGTTTAGTAAGTGGTAGTGATGTGGGAGGCCAGGGGTTTAGGGGTTAATACATTTATTTAGTTGCAGTGGGCTCCGGGAGCGGTGGGATAGGGGTTAATACATTTAGTTGTGGTGGTGTCTGGGAGCGGCAGAATAGGGGTTAATAAGTTTATTAGAGTTGCGGTGGGCTCCGGTAATGGCGGGATAGGGGTTAAACAGTTTAGTATAGTGGCGGTGTTTAGTGACAGTATATAAATAAAGATGGGAAAAAGCCGAATAGCAGCGAGATCGATGACTGTTTAGCTAACAACAGTCCGCTGCTCATTGCCCCGTACTTGGTGCGCGGCTTTTTGACAGCTTTTTATATAAATATGGAGAGCGTATTCAGGTCCGCGGCTGCGATGTTAGGCGATGTCAGGCGAGCTTATTGGTGCGGTCGAATGCAGCACAGTTGACGACTTGATAAGCAAGCCTCATTGTGTTATTATTGTGTCACTATGTGTTATGTGTCATTATGTCACTGTGTGTTATGTGTCATTGTGTTATTGTGTCACTATGTATTATGTGTCATTGTGTCACTGTGTGTTATGTATCATTGCGTTATTGTGTCACTGTGTGTTATGTGTCATTGTGTCACTTTCTGTTATGTGTCATTGTGTCACTGTGTGTTATGTGTCATTGTGTTGTGTCACTGTGTGTTATGTGTCATTGTGTTGTGTCACTGTGTGTTATGTCTCATTATGTATTATGTGTCATTGTGTCACTGTGTGTTATGTCTCATTGCGTTATTGTGTCACTGTGTGTTATGTGTCATTGTGTTATTGTGTCACTGTGTGTTATGTCTCATTATGTATTATGTGTCATTGTGTCACTGTGTGTTATGTCTCATTGCGTTATTGTGTCTCTGTGTGTTATGTGTCATTGCGTTATTGTGTCACTATGTATTATGTGTCATTGTGTTATTGTGTCACTATGTATTATGTGTCAGTGTTATTGTGTCACTATGTATTATGTGTCATTGTGTCACTGTGTGTTATGTCTCATTGCGTTATTGTGTCACTGTGTGTTATGTGTCATTGTGTTATTGTGTCACTATGTATTATGTGTCATTGTGTTATTGTGTCACTGTGTGTTATGTCTCATTGCGTTATTGTGTCACTGTGTGTTATGTGTCATTGTGTTATTGTGTCACTATGTATTATGTGTCATTGTGTTATTGTGTCACTATGTATTATGTGTCATTGTGTCACTGTGTGTTATGTCTCATTGCGTTATTGTGTCACTGTGTGTTATGTGTCATTGTGTCCCTTTCTGTTATGTTTGTCATTGTGTTATTGTGTCACTGTGTTTTATCATGTGTCATTGTGTTGTTATTGTGCCACTGTGTGTTATTGTGTCACTGTGTTTTATCATGTGTCATTGTTTTATCATGTGTCATTGTGTCACTAAGTGTTATCATGTGTCATTGTGTTATTGTGCCACTGTGTGTTATTGTCACTGAGTGTTATTGTGTCACTGTGTTTTATCATGTGTCATTGTGTCACTGTGTGTTATTGTGTCACTGTGTTTTATCATGTGTCATTGTTTTGTGTGTTGTTATTGTGCCACTGTGTGTTATTGTGTCACTGTGTTTTATCATGTGTCATTGTGTCACTGTGTTTTATCATGTGTCATTGTTTTATTGTGTTGTTATTGTGCCACTGTGTGTTATTGTGTCACTGTGTTTTATCATGTGTCATTGTGTCACTGTTTGTTATTGTGTCACTGTGTGTTATTGTGTCACTGTTTTATCATGTGTCATTGTGTCACTGTGTGTTATTGTGTCACTGTGTGTTATTGTGTCACTGTTTTATCATGTGTCATTGTGTCACTGTGTGTTATTGTGTCACTGTATGTTATTGTGTCACTGTGTTTTATCATTTGTCATTGTTTTATTGTGTTGTTATTGTGCCACTGTGTGTTATTGTGTCACTGTGTTTTATCATGTGTCACTGAGTGTTATTGTGTCACTGTGTTTTATCATGTGTCACTGTGTGTTATTGTGTCACTGTGTTTTATCATGTGTCACTGTATGTTATTGTGTCACTGTGTTTTATCATTTGTCATTGTTTTATTGTGTTGTTATTGTGCCACTGTGTGTTATTGTGTCACTGTGTTTTATCATGTGTCACTGAGTGTTATTGTGTCACTGTGTTTTATCATGTGTCACTGTGTGTTATTGTGTCACTGTGTTTTATCATGTGTCACTGTGTGTTATTGTGTCACTGTGTTTTATCATGTGTCATTGTGTTATTGTGTTGTTATTGTGCCACTGTGTGTTATTGTGTCACTGTGTTTTATCATGTGTCACTGTGTGTTATTGTGTCACTGTGTTTTATCATGTGTCACTGTGTGTTATTGTGTCACTGTGTTTTATCATGTGTCACTGTGTGTTATTGTGTCACTGTGTGTTATTGTGTCACTGTGTTTTATCATGTGTCACTGTGTGTTATTGTGTCACTGTGTGTTATTGTGTCACTGTGTGTTATTGTGTCACTGTGTGTTATTGTGTAACTGTGTGTTATTGTGTCACTGTGTTTTATCATGTGTCACTGTGTGTTATTGTGTCACTGTGTTTTATCATGTGTCATTGTGTTATTGTGTTATTGTGCCACTGTGTGTTATTGTGTCACTGTGTTTTATCATGTGCCATTGTGTTATTGTGTAACTGTGTGTTATTGTGTCACTGTGTTTTATCATGTGTCACTGTGTGTTATTGTGTCACTGTGTTTTATCATGTGTCACTGTGTGTTATTGTGTCACTGTGTTTTATCATGTGTCATTGTGTTATTGTGTTGTTATTGTGCCACTGTGTGTTATTGTGTCACTGCGTTTTATCATGTGTCACTGAGTGTTATTGTGTCACTGTGTTTTATCATGTGTCATTGTGTCACTGTGTGTTATTGTGTCACTGTGTTTTATCATGTGTCACTGAGTGTTATTGTGTCACTGTGTTTTATCATGTGTCATTGTGTCACTGTGTGTTATTGTGTCACTGTGTTTTATCATGTGTCACTGTGTGTTATTGTGTCACTGTGTTTTATCATGTGTCACTGTGTGTTATTGTGTCACTGTGTTTTATCATGTGTCATTGTGTTATTGTGTTGTTATTGTGCCACTGTGTGTTATTGTGTCACTGTGTTTTATCATGTGTCATTGTGTTATTGTGTCACTGTGTTTTATCATATGTCATTGTGTTATTGTGTCAATGTGTTTTATCATGTGTCATTGTGTTGTTATTGTGCCACTGTGTATTATCATGTGTCATTGTGTCACTTTCAGTTATGTTTGTCATTGTGTTATTGTGTCACTGTGTATTATGTGTCATTGTGTCATTGTGCCACTGTGTGTTATTCTGGCATTAGTCACCAAGGGTAAGTGTGTTTTATCATGTGTCATTGTGTCACTGTGTGTTATGTGTCATTGTGTTGTTATTGTGTCACTGTGTGTTATTGTGTTGTTATTGTGTCATTGTGTTATTGTGCCACTATGTATTATCATGTGTCATTGTGTCACTTTCAGTTATGTTTGTCATTGTGTTATTGTGTCACTGTGTATTATGTGTCATTGTGCCACTGTGTGTTATTCTGGCATTAGTCACCAAGGGTAAGTGTGTTTTATCATGTGTCATTGTGTCACTGTGTGTTATTGTGTCACTGTGTGTTATTGTGTCATTGTGTTGTTATTGTGCCACTGTGTGTTATTGTGTCACTGTGTGTTATGTGTCATTGTGTTGTTATTGTGTCACTGTGTGTTATTGTGTTGTTATTGTGTCATTGTGTTATTGTGTCATTGTGTCACTGTGTGTTATTGTGTCACTGTGTGTTATGTGTCATTGTGTTATTGTGTTGTTATTGTGTCACTGTGTTAGTGTCACTGTGTGTTAGTGTCACTGTGTGTTATCATGTGTCATTGTGTTGTTATTGTGTCACTGTGTGTTATTGTGTCACTGTGTGTTATCATGTGTCATTGTGTTATTGTGTTGTTATTGTGTCACTGTGTATTATGTGTCATTGTGTCACTGTGTGTTATTGTGTCATTGTGTCACTGTGTGTCATTGTGTCAGTGTTTTATCATGTGTCATTGTGTTGTTATTGTGCCACTGTGTGTTATTCTGGCATTAGTCACCAAGGGTAAGTGTGTTTTTCTGAGCCTTTGTAGGTGGCTTCTCACCTCTAGAATTTGTATACAATTCTCCAGCTCCTCCAGAGTGTTGTAAAAGGGTTTTACAATGCTGGCAAACTCTTCTGAGTCCTCTGCCACCGACACAAACTCCACCCCAATCTGCACGTTGTCACTGGTGCGTGGCCTCTTGTATGTGACATGGTATGGTAGTTGCTGCACATCCTGGTCCTCTGTTCTCCTGTTCTTCTCCTGAAGAAAGCTGATGATCTCAAGCAGTTCTTGGTGGCAGTTGGAAGGAGAAGAAGAAAAGCCCTCTATTACAATCTGCCTATTGCCTACTGTGATGCTGACCCTGTGCTTCCTCTGAAGAGCAGAAAGGATTCCTGAATTTTTTATATGCAGATCCACAATGGCCTCCACTGACTCTGTACACAATTTCCCCTTAACTGCTTTCCGAAGTGCCATGCAAGCAGCTATCAACTCATTTTTTTCTTCTGCCACCACAATTAGCTGGGCAGTGCCCAGAGCTTGATCTATCTCCTCCAAGGTGCTGCCCTGATCTTCAACCATCTCTCCATCTGCTCTGTTAGCTGTCAGAGACCTTTTCAAGGCTATCTGAAGAGATTCCTCCGTCTCTTCTAGAACCTGCTCTCTGAGGGACATCTCCAGTGCTCTCTTTATAGCCTCATCCTCTTCTTGTGTAGACAATTGTCTCACATCCATAGACCTCTGAATTGCCAGCAGTAGCTCAGCTTCCTCATCCAGTTCCCTCTCCTGAAATTCAACTCTGGACATGGCAAAAGCCTTTTCTAGCTCTTTATCCACCACATTTTCATCATCGTCCTTGTCACATGAAGTGGATTCACTGTAGATGTCCAGTTCTGTGTCCTCAGGAGAAATGTTAAGTCCAATGCTAGAACTCTGAAGCTGTGGTTCTTCCTCTGAAGACTGACAAGTCATACCATTATCCACGCTGTTTGTATTCTGGAGCAGAGACGCCAATACTCGAATGCCCTCTGCAAGCAAAAAACAGAAATATGTCAATTCCTGGACAACCATGTTACACCCATAATACACATACAATTCAAGGGGTTGCAGTGCTAAGTAGAAGAGGTTCCTGCAAAAAAAAAAAAAAAAAGTATATGCTTACCTGATAAATTATTTTCTTTCCTGGCATGGAGAGTCCATGCATCCATTCTAATTACTAGTGGGAATTCAACTCCTGGCCACCAGGAGGAGGCAAAGTACACCCCAGCAAAGCTTTAAGTATCCCTCCCACTTCCCATAACCCCCAGTCATTCAGCCGAGGGAATACGGAAAGAGAAGAGGACACACAGGGTATAGCGGTGCCTGAAGTTTTAGAGAAAAGCAAAATAAAATAAGTTGTCTTGAAATTAAACAAGGGTGGGTCGTGGATGCTCCATGCAAATAAAGAAAATAATTTATCAGGTAAGCATAAATTTTGTTTTCTTTCCAAAGGCATGGAGAGTCCATGAATCCATTCTAATTACTATTGGGAATCAATACCCAAGCTAGAGGACACAGAATGGAAAGGGAGGGAGAACAAGACAGGCAGGCCTACACTGAAGGCACCACCGCTTGAAGAACTTTCCACCCAAAGGAAGCCTCAGCTGAGGCAAAAAACATCAAATTTGTAAAAAGTATGCAATGAGGAATAAGTGGCCACCTTGCAAATTTGCTACAGAGAAGCTAAGTTTTTAAAGGCCCAGGAAGAAGAAACAGCCCTAGTAGAAAGCCGTAATCCTCTCAGGAAGATGTGGTCCAGCTGTCTCATAAGCCAACCGAATGACACTCCTCAACCAAAAGGAAAGAGAAGTAGACGTGGCCTTCTGGCCCTTACGTTTGACAGAAAACACCACAAAAAGAGCAGAAGATTGCCGAAAATCCTTATTAGCCTGGAGATAGAATTTTAGAGCACGCACTACATCCAGGTTGTGTAACAGACATTCTTTATGACAAGAAGGATTAGGACAGAACAAAGGAACATCATTTTCCTAATCGATATTGAGGTCTGAAACCACCTTAGGAAGAAATCCCAATTTGGTACGAAGGACCGCCTTATCCGCATGGAAAATAAGATAAGGGGGATTACACTGTAAGCCGAAAGTTCTGAGACTCTATGATCAGCAGAAATAGCTAGTAAAAACAAAACTTTCCAAGACAACAATTTAATATCAACAGAGTGCATAGGCTCAAACGAAGCCTGTTGCAGAACCTGAAGAAAAAGATTAAGACTAAACGGAGGAGCAACAGATTTAAACACAGGCCTGATTCTGAACAACAAAATATTGAGCATCTGGTAAGTCCGCCAAACCTTTATGTAACAGAACAGAAAGGGCAGAAATCTGACTCTTCAGGGAACTGACTGATAAAGCCTTCTCTAGCCCCTCCAGGAGAAAAGACAGAACGCGGGGAACCCTCACTTCACTCCTAGGGAAACCCTGAGATTTGCACCAGTAAAGGTATGTGTGCCAAACCTTATGATATATCTTGCAAGTTACCAGCTTACGATCCTAGATCAAGGTGTCAATAACCTTTTCAGAAAAACCTCGTCTAAACAAGAATGGGGTTAAATCTCAGTGCAGTCAGCTTCAGAGAATCTAGATTTGGATCAAGAAAAGGACCCTGAAGTAGAAAGTCCAGGTAATTTCCACGGAGGGAAGGACCAGGTCCGCAAACCAAATTCTGCAAGGCCAAGCTGGAGCAATTAGAATCACCGAAACCTGTTCCTGTTTGATATGGCTATCACCCGAGGAAGGAGGTCAAACGGAGGAAACGGGTAAATGAGACCGAAATTCCACTGAACCACTAGAGCGTCCACCAGAGCTGCTTGCAGATCCCTTAATCTGGATCTGTATCTTGGAAGCTTGGTGTTGAGACGAGACACCATCAGGTCCAACTCCGGCACTCCCCACCTGAGGGTTAACATTGAAAATACCTCTGGATGAAGAGCCCACTCCTATGGGTGAAAAGTCTGCTGCTCAGATAATCCGCCTCCCAGTTGTCCACACCTGGGATGTGAATGGCAGAAATGTGACTATTGTGAGTCTCTGACCAACGAAGGATGCAAGACACCTCCTTCATTGCTAAGGAACTCCTTGTTCCTCCATGATGGTTGATTTAAGCCACCGGAGTGATGTTGTCCGATTAAAATCTGATAAACCAGACCAAACTCAACTGAGGCCAAGCTATCAGAGCATTGAAGATTGCTCTTAACTCTAGGATATTTATTAGAAGGGCAGACTCCGTCTGAGTCCAAATTCCCTGAGCTCTTAAAGAACCCCAAACAGCTCCCCAGCCTGAGAGACTGGCATCTGTAGTCACAATCACCCAGGATGGTCTCAAGAAGCATGTGCCTTGGGACAGGTGGTCATGAGAGAGCCATGAGGACAGAGAGTCTCTCGTCATGTTGTCTAGGACTATCCTCAGAGAGGTCAGAGGAGTCTCAGTTCCATTGTCTGAGCATGCATAACTGTAGAGGTCTCAGATGGAATCTAGCAAAACAAATAATGTCCATGGAAGCCACAATTAGACCAATTACTTACATACACTGTGTCATTGAAGGGCGAACAAATGACTGAAGAGAAAGACAGGCAGAAAGATGTTTGGATTTTCTGGCTTCCGTTAAGAAAATCTTCATGGATATCGAGTCTATGATCATTCCCAAAAAAACATACCCTGGTACTTGGCACCAAGGAACTCTTTTCCAGATTCAACCTTCCACCCTTGACATGGCGAATCCAAGCCTCTTGAAAGAAGTAAAGTCTGCCCCCTCCCTACTTGATCCAAACTTGGATCGGGGCAGACCCTTCATGCAGATTTGTTCTCATAGTTAGAGTTCTTGGATTGCTTACCCTTATTCAAAGGTTGGGTGGATCTCCATAAGGGATTAGATTGTTCAGGTTTGGAAGGAGGAGGAATTTTGTCCCTTTGAAGTTGCGATAGGAACAATATATATAGAGGTCTGATAAACCTTAGGCCTAACCTTCTTATCCTGAGGCAGAAAAGCTCCCTTTCCACCTGTCACCGTGGAAATTATTTCAGCCAGACCAGGCCCAAATAAGGTCTTACCCTTAAAAGGAAGAGACAGTAGTCTAGACTTGGACACCATGTCAGCCGACCAAGACTTTAGCCACAAGGCTCTTCGAGTTAGAATGGCAAAACTAGAAATCTTTGTACTGAGACGAACTACCTTCATACTGGTGTCGCAAATTAAGGTATTAGCAATTTTTAAAGCCTTGATCCTGTCTTGGATTTCTTCCACAGTAGTCTCCTCCAAAATTAGATCAGATAAGGAGTGGCACCAATAAGAGGCTGCGCCTGCAACCGCTGCCATGCTAGCAATTGGTTGCCATAGCATTCCTTGGTGAAGGAAAATCTTTCTCAAGAACCCTTCCAACTTTCTGTCCATAGGGTCTTTGAAAGAGGTACTATCCTCTAGAGGAATAGTGGTTCTCTTGACTAATGTGGATATAGCTTCACCCACCTTAGGAACAGTGCGCTAAAGATCCGACACGGAGTCGGCAACAGGAAACATCTTTTTAAAAACAGGAGGCAGGGAAAATGGTACACCCGGCTTCTCCCATTCCTAAGAAATAATGTCCGACATACGATCTGGAACAGGAAATACTTCCACGGATCTAGGCTTGACATAAAAAAACTCTAGTTTAATAACCTTAGGAGTCTCTGTGACTGTAGGCTCAGAACCCTCCAGAGTAGCCAGAATCTCCTTAAAGGGACATTGAATTCAAATTTTTTCTTTCGTGAATCATGCAATTTTAGGCAACTTTCTAATTTACTCCTATTATCAAATTTTCTTTATTCTCTTGGTGTCTTTTTTTTTTTTTTTTTTTAAAGTAAAAGAGCTTTATTGACATGTAATCAAAAATACAAACTTGGCTCTGGTTACAATGTGAGCCTATAAAACGTTCAAACAGAATATCTTACTAGAACATCAATGGCTTCCGGTGGCTTAGTTTTACCAAGCTTATTACAGTTAATAGCTCTACAGTGATTACCTAAGCTGTCCTCTACCAAACCTGATAATGAGTTATCTAGCCACTTTTGACTAATAAAAGTCCACAGTTACAAATAGTTGGTGAGGACCAATAGGAAAAGTTCAGAGTGCAATAGGAAAGTTGGAAGGTATCCCGGTGCCTTAATGTTTTGAGATCTAGGCCAGGCTAAAGAACATCCGGCCAACTATGACATGCATATCAACCGTTTACAAACTTTCTCAACTATAACAAGTAAAATATCATATATAACAATAAGAATGGTATATATAAAGGTAAATATGGGAGGGAGACGGATAGGGGAAAAAAGGTCATCGAGGTTGACTTAGTGTGGAAGTGTGTATTCGGTGGACCTCTGGAGATAATTATATAGCTATAATGTCTTGATATATCCTGTGTCCAGTGTGTTTCTAGGCCCGTCCCACCCTATCCTAAAGAGTCAGTTCATGCGTCAATCGTCTTTATGCGCATTCCAATGCATCATCATGTATTCGTGTGTTTCCAAATTGCCTATTCCAAAAAAGTGGTATCTTTCCATAAGTAGCAGATTATCTACTTGTTGTTTCCAGGATGTAAGATTTGGTGCTTTTGTGGTTTTCCACTTCTGTGGTATTCGTGATTTGGCGCTGTTAAGCATGATAAATAAGAGGTTTTGTTTTGTGTCGTCTTTGAGATTCGGTAAGTCATGAAATAACAGCAGCCCTGGGTCTCTGTTTATGTGCGTGTCGAGGGTTTTATTTGAAAGGCAAGAATGTAAGTTTAGAAGCCGGCCCATTTTTGGTGAACAACCTGGGTGGCTGTTGCTGATTGTTGGATAAATTCACCTTCCAATAAACAAGTGCTGTCCAGTGGTCTGAACCAAAAATTGGCTGGCTCCTTAGTTTAGATGCCTTCTTTTTCAAATAAAGATAGCAAGAGAATGGAGAAAATTTGATAATAAGAGTAAACTAGAAAGTTGCTTAAAATTGTATGCTCAATCTGAACCACAAAAGAAAAAAAATATTTTCATTCAGTGTCCCTTTAAGAAGCAAACGGAGGTGTTCAAGCTTAAATGTAAAACTAACCTCCTCTGAATCCGCAGTACTTACTACTGCAGACTCAGAATCAGAGATTTGCCTTCAGAAGCTAATGAAGAATAGTCATCCGCAGATAACTGACAAACTGACCGAGGCAGTTTTGGCGTTATCAGAAATTCCTGACTTAGAGGAAATTTTCTTAGATTTTCTCTTCCTTTTACCTGAGATAGGTAAAGCACTCAGGGCTGCAGACACCGCCTAAGTAAGCTGCTCTGCAAAATCATCCTGGCAAATATACTCCCCCAGAAACTGACAGAGGATCCGCAGGGCACTGCTTGTGTAACTGCTACGGATGGGGACCTCTGAGGAGAAAGATGAGGCATGTCAGGGACAGCAATATCCTGAGAGGCAGATGGCTCTGAGAGGGTTAATGGTTTTGAAAAAGAAGATTCTTTATTTTTTGAAAGTAACATCTTAGATACACGGGTGGAGCAAAACTGCACAGAGAAATAACCTGTTCCTCAAAACAGTATAAACATTTCTCAAACGGAATAGAAAGATTTGGATCAGAGTCCATTTAAAAGAAAAGAAAAGTATTGGCCCAGCTAATAATCGAAAATAAAAAACATAATTTATGCTTACCTGATAAATTTATTTCTCTTGTAGTGTATCCAGTCCACGGATCATCCATTACTTGTGGGATATTCTCATTCCCAACAGGAAGTTGCAAGAGGATCACCCACAGCAGAGCTGCTATATAGCTCCTCCCCTAACTGTCATATCCAGTCATTCGACCGAAAACAAACAGAGAAAGGAAAAACCATAGGGTGAAGTGGTGACTGTAGTTTAATTAAAATTTAGACCTGCCTTAAAAGGACAGGGCGGGCCGTGGACTGAATACACTACAAGAGAAATAAATTTATCAGGTAAGCATAAATTATGTTTTCTCTTGTTAAGTGTATCCAGTCCACGGATCATCCATTACTTGTGGGATACCAATACCAAAGCTAAAGTACACGGATGATGGGAGGGACAAGGCAGGATTAAGCGGAAGGAACCACTGCCTGAAGAACCTTTCTCCCAAACACAGCCTCCGAAGAAGCAAAAGTATCAAATTTGTAAAATTTTGAAAAAGTGTGAAGCAAAGACCAAGTTGCAGCCTTGCAAATCTGTTCAACAGAGGCCTCATTTTTGAAGGCCCAGGTGGAAGCCACAGCTCTAGTAGAATGAGCTGTAATCCTTTCAGGGGGCTGCTGTCCAGCAGTCTCATAGGCTAGGCTTATTACGCTCCGAAGCCAAAAGGAAAGAGAGGTTGCCAAAGCTTTTTGACCTCTCCTCTGTCCAGAGTAAACGACAAACAGGAAAGATGTTTGACGAAAATCCTTAGTAGCTTGTAAGTAAAACTTCAAGGCACGGACTACGTCCAGATTATGTAAAAGACGTTCCTTCTTTGAAGAAGGATTAGGGCACAACAATGGAACAACAATCTCTTGATTGATATTCTTGTTAGAAACCACCTTTGGTAAAAACCCAGGTTTGGTACGCAGAACTACCTTATCTGCATGAAAAATCAGATAGGGAGAATCACATTGTAAGGCAGATAGCTCAGAGACTCTCCGAGCCGAGTAAATAGCCATCAAAAAAAGAACTTTCCAAGATAAAAGTTTAATATCAATGGAATGAAGGGGTTCAAATGGAACTCCTTGAAGAACCTTAAGAACCAAGTTTAAGCTCCACGGGGGAGCAACAGGTTTAAACACAGGCTTAAATCTAACCAAAGCCTGGCAAAATGCCTGGACGTCTGGAACCTCTGCCAGACGCTTGTGCAAAAGAATAGACAGAGCAGAAATCTGTCCCTTTAAGGAACTAGCTG
Source organism: Bombina bombina (assembly GCF_027579735.1). Taxonomy (NCBI): domain Eukaryota; kingdom Metazoa; phylum Chordata; class Amphibia; order Anura; family Bombinatoridae; genus Bombina; species Bombina bombina. Next base: position 1,166,693,671 of record NC_069503.1, read on the forward strand.
ATAATCCTTTGTCCAAGCCCTCTTGGAGAAAAGACAATATTCTAGGAATCCTAACTTTACTCCATGAGTAAGTCTTGGATTCACACCAATAAAGATATTTACTCCATATCTTGTGGTAGATTTTCCTGGTAACAGGCTTTCGTGCCTGTATTAAAGTATCAATGACTGACTCTGAGAAGCCACGCTTTGATAGAATCAAGCGTTCAGTCTCCATGCAGTCAGTCTCAGAGAAATTAGATTTGGATGATTGAAAGGACCTTGTATCAGAAGGTCCTGTCTTAGAGGCAGAGTCCATGGTGGAAAGGATGACATGTCCACTAAGTCTGCATACCAAGTCCTGCGTGGCCACGCAGGTGCTATCAGAATCAGCGATGCTCTCTCCTGTTTGATTTTGGCAATCAGTCGAGGGAGCAGAGGAAACGGTGGAAACACATAAGCCAGGTTGAAGAACCAAGTCGCTGCTAGCGCATCTATCAGCGTCGCTTCTGGGTCCCTGGACCTGGATCCGTAACAAGGAAGCTTGGCGTTCTGGCGAGACGCCATGAGATCCAACTCTGGTTTGCCCCAATGATGAATCATTTGAGCAAACACCTCCGGATGGAGTTCCCACTCCCCTGGATGGAAAGTCTGACGACTTAGAAAATCCGCCTCCCAGTTCTCCACGCCTGGGATATGGATTGCTGACAGGTGGCAAGAGTGGTACTCTGCCCAGAGAATTATTTTTGAGACTTCTAACATCGCTAGGGAACTCCTGGTTCCCCCTTGATGGTTGATGTAAGCCACAGTCGTGATGTTGTCCGACTGAAATCTGATGAACCTCAGTGTTGCTAACCGAGGCCAAGCCAGAAGAGCATTGAATATCGCTCTTAACTCCAGAATATTTATTGGAAGGAGTTTCTCCTCCTGAGTCCACGATCCCTGTGCCTTCAGGGAATTGCAGACTGCACCCCAACCTAGAAGGCTGGCATCTGTTGTTACAATTGTCCAATCTGGCCTGCGAAAGGTCATACCCTTGGACAGGTGTACCCGAGACAACCACCAGAGAAGAGAATCTCTGGTCTCTTGATCTAGATTTAGCAGAGGGGACAAATCTGTGTAATCCCCATTCCACTGACTCAGCATGCATAATTGCAGCGGTCTGAGATGAAGGCGCGCAAATGGCACTATGTCCATTGCCGCTAACATTAAGCCGATTACCTCCATACATTGAGCTACCGAAGGGCGCGGAATGGAGTGAAGAACACGGCAAGCATTTAGAAGTTTTGATAACCTGGACTCCGTCAGGTAAATTTTAATTTCTACAGAATCTATAAGAGTCCCTAAGAAGGAGACTCTTGTGAGTGGGGATAGAGAACTCTTTTCCTCGTTCACTTTCCACCCGTGCGACCTCAGAAATGCCAGAACTATCTCTGTATGAGACTTGGCAACTTGAAAGCTTGACGCCTGTATCAGGATGTCATCTAGATACGGAGCCACCGCTATGCCTCGCAGTCTTAGAACCGCCAGAAGTGAGCCCAGAACCTTTGTAAAGATTCTCTGGGCTGTAGCCAACCCGAAGGGAAGAGCTACAAATTGGTAATGCCTGTCTAGAAAGGCAAACCTTAGAAACCGATGATGATCTTTGTGAATCGGTATGTGAAGGTAGGCATCCTTTAAGTCCACTGTGGTCATGTACTGACCTTCTTGGATCATGGGTAGGATGGTCCGAATAGTTTCCATTTTGAAAGATGGAACTCTGAGGAATTTGTTTAAGATCTTTAGATCCAAAATTGGTCTGAAGGTTCCCTCTTTTTTGGGAACCACAAACAGATTTGAATAAAAACTCTGTCCTTGTTCCGTCCGCGGAACTGGATGGATCACTCCCATAACTAGGAGGTCTTGCACACAGCGTAGGAATGCCTCTTTCTTTATCTGATTTGCAGATAGCCTTGAAAGATGAAATCTCCCTTGTGGAGGGGAAGCTTTGAAGTCCAGAAGATATCCCTGAGATATGATCTCCAACGCCCAGGGATCCTGAACATCTCTTGCCCACGCCTGGGCGAAGAGAGAAAGTCTGCCCCCTACTAGATCCGTCGCCGGATAGGGGGCCGTTCCTTCATGCTGTCTTAGAGGCAGCAGCAGGCTTTCTGGCCTGCTTGCCTTTGTTCCAGGACTGGTTAGGTTTCCAGGCCTGCTTAGATTGAGCAAAAGTTCCCTCTTGTTTTGAAGCGGAGGAAGTTGATGCTGCACCTGCCTTGATATTTCGAAAGGCACGAAAAATAGACTGTTTGGCATTTGCTTTGGCCCTGTCCTGAGGAAGGGTGTGACCCTTACCTTCAGTAATGTCAGCAATAATTTCCTTCAAACCAGGCCCGAATAAGGTCTGCCCCTTGAAAGGAATGTTGAGTAATTTAGACTTCGAAGTCAAGTCAGCTGACCAGGATTTAAGCCATAGCGCCCTACGCGCTTGGATGGCGAATCCGGAATTCTTAGCCGTTAGTTTAGTCAAATGAACAATGGCATCAGAAACAAATGAGTTAGCTAGCTTAAGTGTTCTAAGCTTGTCAATAATTTCAGTCAATGGAGCTGTATGGATGGCCTCTTCCAGGGCCTCAAACCAGAATGCTGCTGCGGCCGTGACAGGCGCAATGCATGCAAGGGGCTGTAAAATAAAACCTTGTTGAATGAACATTTTCTTAAGGTAACCCTCCAATTTTTTATCCATTGGATCTGAAAAAGCACAACTGTCCTCAACCGGGATAGTAGTATGCTTTGCTAAAGTAGAAACTGCTCCCTCCACCTTAGGGACCGTCTGCCATAAGTCCCGTGTAGTGGCGTCTATTGGAAACATTTTTCTAAATATAGGAGGTGGGGAAAAAGGCACACCCGGTCTATCCCACTCCTTGCTAATAATTTCTGTAAGCCTTTTAGGTATAGGAAAAACATCAGTACACACCGGTACCGCATAGTATTTATCCAGCCTACACAATTTCTCTGGTACTGCAACTGTGTTACAGTCATTCAGAGCAGCTAATACCTCCCCAAGCAACACACGGAGGTTCTCAAGCTTAAATTTAAAATTAGAAATCTCTGAATCAGGTTTCCCCGAATCAGAGATGTCACCCACAGACTGAAGCTCTCCGTCCTCATGATCTGCATATTGTGACGCAGTATCAGACATGGCCCTTACAGCATCTGCGCGCTCTGTATTTCTCCTAACCCCAGAGCAATCGCGCTTGCCTCTTAATTCAGGCAACCTGGATAATACCTCTGACAGGGTATTATTCATGATTGCAGCCATGTCCTGCAAGGTAATCGCTATGGGCGTCCCTGATGTAATTGGCGCCATATTAGCATGCATCCCCTGAGCGGGAGGCGAAGGGTCTGACACGTGGGGAGAGTTAGTCGGCATAACTTCCCCCTCGTCAGAATCTTCTGGTGATATTTCTTTTATAGTTAAAGACTGATCTTTACTGTTTAAGGTGAAATCAATACATTTAGTACACATTCTCCTATGGGGCTCCACCATGGCTTTCAAACATAATGAACAAGTAGTTTCCTCTGTGTCAGACATGTTTAAACAGCCTAGCAATGAGACTAGCAAGCTTGGAAAACACTTTAAACAAGTTTACAAGCAATATAAAAAACGTTACTGCACCTTTAAGAAACACAAATTTTTACAGTGTATGTAACAAGATAGCAGAGCATTGCACCCACTTGCAAATGGATGATTAACCCCTTAATACCCAAAATGGAATAATAAAAGACAAAAACGTTTTTTTTGTTTTTGTTTTTTTAAACAGTCACAACTGCCACAGCTCTACTGTGGCTTTTTACCTCCCTCAAAAACGACTTTGAAGCCTTTTGAGCCCTCCAGAGATGTCCTGGATCATGCAGGAAGAAGCTGGATGTCTGTGTCAGTAATTTTATCTGCACAGAAAAGCACTAAAATAGGCCCTTCCCACTCATATTGCAACAGTGGAAAGCCTAAGGAAACTGTTACTAGGCAAAATTCAAGCCAGCCATGTGGAAAAAAACTAGGCCCCAATAAGTTTTATCACCAAATACATATAAAAACGATTAAACATGCCAGCAAACGTGTTATATTACATTTTTATAAGAGTATGCATCTCTATTAATAAGCCTGATACCAGTAGCTCTCACTGCATTTAAGGCTTTACTTACATTAGTTCGATATCAGCAGCATTTTCTAGCAAATTCCATCCCTAGAAAAATATTAACTGCACATACCTTATTGCAGGAAAACCTGCACGCCATTCCCTCTCTGAAGTTACCTCACTCCTCAGAATATGTGAGAACAGCCATAGATCTTAGTTACTTCTGCTAAGATCATAGAAAACGCAGGCAGATTCTTCTTCTAAATACTGCCTGAGATAAACAGTACACTCCGGCACCATTTAAAAATAACAAACTTTTGATTGAAGAATTAACTAAGTATAAAACACCACAGTCCTCTTACGACCTCCATCTTGGTTGAGGCTTGCAAGAGAATGACTGGATATGAAAGTTAGGGCAGGAACTATATAGCAGCTCTGCTGTGGGTGATCCTCTTGCAACTTCCTGTTGGGAAGGAGAATATCCCATAAGTAATGGATGATCCGTGGACTGGATACACTTAACAAGAGAAAAAGGCACCCCCAGTCTATCCCACTCCTTGCTAATAATTTCTGTAAGCCTTTTAGGTATAGGAAAAACATCAGTACACACCGGTACCGCATAGTATTTATCCAGCCTACACAATTTCTCTGGTACTGCAACTGTGTTACAGTCATTCAGAGCAGCTAATACCTCCCCAAGCAACACACGGAGGTTCTCAAGCTTAAATTTAAAATTAGAAATCTCTGAATCAGGTTTCCCCGAATCAGAGATGTCACCCACAGACTGAAGCTCTCCGTCCTCATGATCTGCATATTGTGACGCAGTATCAGACATGGCCCTTACAGCATCTGCGCGCTCTGTATTTCTCCTAACCCCAGAGCAATCGCGCTTGCCTCTTAATTCAGGCAACCTGGATAATACCTCTGACAGGGTATTATTCATGATTGCAACGATGTCCTGCAAGGTAATCGCTATGGGCGTCCCTGATGTAATTGGCGCCATATTAGCGTGCATCCCCTGAGCGGGAGGCAAAGGGTCTGACACGTGGGGAGAGTTAGTCGGCATAACTTCCCCCTCGTCAGAATCTTCTGGTGACATTTCTTTTATAGTTAAAGACTGATCTTTACTGTTTAAGGTGAAATCAATACATTTAGTACACATTCTCCTATGGGGCTCCACCATGGCTTTCAAACATAATGAACAAGTAGTTTCCTCTGTGTCAGACATGTTTAAACAGACTAGCAATGAGACTAGCAAGCTTGGAAAACACTTTAAACAAGTTTACAAGCAATATAAAAAACGTTACTGCACCATTAAGAAACACAAATTTTGTCAAAATTTGAAATAACAGTGAAAAAAGGCAGTTACACTAACAAAATTTTTACAGTGTATGTAACAAGTTAGCAGAGCATTGCACCCACTTGCAAATGGATGATTAACCCCTTAATACCCAAAACTGAATAATAAAAGACAAAAACATTTTTTATTTTTTTTGTTTTGTTTTTTCAAACAGTCACAACTGCCACAGCTCTACTGTGGCTTTTTACCTCCCTCAAAAATGACTTTGAAGCCTTTTGAGCCCTCCAGAGATGTCCTGGATCATGCAGAGGGAAGCTGAATGTCTCTGTCAGTATTTTTATCTGCACAGAAAAGCACTAAAAAAGGCCCCTCCCACTCATATTACAACAGTGGAAAGCCTAAGGAAACTGTTACTAGGCAAAATTCAAGCCAGCCATGTGGAAAAAACTAGGCCCCAATAAGTTTTATCACCAAATACATATAAAAACGATTAAACATGCCAGCAAACGTTTTATATTACATTTTTATAAGAGTATGTATCTCTATTAATAAGCCTGATACCAGTCGCTATCACTGCATTTAAGGCTTTACTTACATTAGTTCGGTATCAGCAGCATTTTCTAGCAAATTCCATCCCTAGAAAAATATTAACTGCACATACCTTATTGCAGGAAAACCTGCACGCCATTCCCTCTCTGAAGTTACCTCACTCCTCAGAATATGTGAGAACAGCCATGGATCTTAGTTACTTCTGCTAAGATCATAGAAAACGCAGGCAGATTCTTCTTCTAAATGCTGCCTGAGATAAACAGTACACTCTGGCACCATTTAAAAATAACAAACTTTTGATTGAAGAATAAACTAAGTATAAAACACCACACTCCTCTTACGACCTCCATCTTGGTTGAGGCTTGCAAGAGAATGACTGGATATGACAGTTAGGGGAGGAGCTATATAGCAGCTCTGCTGTGGGTGATCCTCTTGCAACTTCCTGTTGGGAAGGAGAATATCCCACAAGTAATGGATGATCCGTGGACTGGATACACTTAACAAGAGAAATAAACGTTTTAGTTTAAAAGATAAATATCTGTCAAATTCTGTTATTTTCTCTAATTAAGCAATAAACTGACTTAGCCCAAAATCGAGCAGATTTAAAAAATGACTTGCGAGTAGAAGGCACCACTATAATCTCAAAGCTTTACTGAAGTGGACTCACCCCTCTGGTTGCACCACACAGAGAAATAGCGATTCAGAGACAAAAATATCCAGATCGGGTTGAACACATATCCGAAATCTGAACCGTCTCCTCCGATCGCCACTGAAACTCTGAGGCAAATATCCGCTTCAGGCGGCAGAAGAGCTGTACGATCACGTGACCGCCGACAGAGACAAGGAAACTAAGTGTGCCATCAACACAAAGCGCGCAAACTACCCCTCTCTGAAAACTGACCCATACAGGCAAACAGTCACAGAGTAAACACACACATACTCACTCCAGCTGAATAAAAATTAACCCCTCAAGAGCCCTCAGATCAAAATGTCTCTTACACTCTGCTGAATCACTTCCAAAAAGAAAGAGAGTAAACCCAAATATGTCCATAAACGTAGCAGAACAATGCCCTACTATACTGCCCAAAATTATATCCCCAATTTGAAGAGATATCTAACTTGTGTCCCATGACTCCACCAAAGAGGATTTTAACCCCCAAAGTGCGACAGTCTTCTCATCTAGAAGGGAAAGAGCACTTACCTGTGGAGCTCATCTGCAGGGTAGGTACAGCATCTCAGGTTTGGTCAAGGTCAAGAGATCCTCAGGCTGTTCTGATAGATGCGCTGGCGGTTCCTTGGACATTCTCTCTGGCATATCTGTTTCATCCGTTTGCTCTCCTTCCACGAGTCATTGCTCGTATCAAACAGGAGAGAGCATCAGTGATCCTAATATTGCAGATCTAGTACAGATGTCATCTTTACCTCCTTGGAGGTTACCTCTGAGAAAGGACCTTCTAATTCAGGGTCCTTTCCTCCATCCAAACCTAGATTCTATGAAGCTGACTGCATGGAGATTGAACGCCTATTTCTATATAGACGTGTTTTTTCTGAAGCGGTCATTGAAACTATGCTTCAGGACCGCAAACCAGTTACTTGTGAGATTTACCACAAGATATGGCATAAATATCTTTATTGTGTGAATCTAAAGGGTTCTCCTGGAGCCTGGTGAGGATTCCCCGGATTTTATCTTTTCTTCAAGATGGCCTGGAGAAAGGTTTAGTGATGCAGTGATGTATAACTAGCGCCTGCTATTTAAGACCCTTTGCTTTGGGTTAATGGCACCTAGCTGACAAACTAGTGAATCAGATGAGTAATGTAACCAAAGCGCCTAACCTAACGGAGGCTGGGTCAGAATACGTTTATTTAAATTTAATTTAATAATCGTTGAGTTAACAGCGCATATACATTAAAGAGAGCTTAATCAAACATTAAACATAAAACATGGATCCATGTACTTAATACAATGTTTCAGATAACAAAACCACAGCTGAAACAATTAAAAACAATTAGAAACAATTTCCAACAGTGCTGACTAAAAAAGTTGTCAAGAATGAATGTTCACTGTTAATGCTGTCAAGTGCCCTTCGGTACTGATAGCTCTGTTCCTTTTGAGTGGATGTGGTATTCACATTTAAAATCAATTATAAATAATTTTCAACAGTATTTTTGCTTACAATAAAGTGCTGGCTTAAAAGGTTGACAAGGTTGAATGTTCACTGTTAGTGCTGTCAGGTACCCCTCGGTGTGTTCACATTGAGTTAAAAAATAGTATGACTGGTGAAAAAAAGTCAATTTATGCTTACCTGATAAATTAATTTCTTCTATGGTACGACTAGTCCACGGATTCATCCTTTACTTGTGGGATATTATCCTCCTGCTAACAGGAAGTGGCAAAGAGCACCACAGCAGAGCTGTCTATATAGCGCCTCCCTTAGCTCCACCCCCCAGTCATTCAACCGAGGTACAGAAAGAAAAAGGAGAAACTAAAAGGTGCAGAGGTGACTGAAGTTTAAAATAAAAAAATATAATCTGTCTTAAAATGACAGGGCGGGCCGTGGACTCGTCGTACCATAGAAGAAATTAATTTATCAGGTAAGCATAAATTTACTTTTCTTCTATAAGGTACGACAAGTCCACGGATTCATCCTTTACTTGTGGGATACAATACCAAAGCTACAGGACACGGATGAACGGGAGGGACAAGACAGATGGCTAAACAGAAGGCACCACTGCTTGAAGAACTTTTCTCCCAAAAATAGCCTCCGAAGAAGCAAAAGTATCAAATTTGTAAAATTTGGAAAAGGTATGAAGCGAAGACCAAGTCGCAGCCTTACAAATCTGTTCAACAGAAGCATCATTTTTAAAAGCCCATGTAGAAGCCACCACTCTAGTAGAGTGAGCTGTAATCCTTTCAGGAGGCTACTGTCCAGCAGTTTTGTATGCCAAACGGATTATGCTTTTCAGCCAAAAAGAAAGAGTGGTAGCCGTAGCTTTTTGACCTCTACGTTTTCCAGAATAGACAACAAACAAAGAAGATGTTTGACGGAAATCCTTGGTTGCTTGCAAGTAAAACTTCAAAGTACGAACCACGTCCAAGTTGTGCAACAGACGCTCCTTCTTAAAGGAAGGATTAGGACAAAGGGAAGGAACAACAATTTCCTGATTGATATTCCTATTAGTAACAACCTTAGGAAGGAATCCAGGTTTGGTACGCAAAACCACCTTATCAGCATGGAAAACAAGATAAGGCTAGTCGCATTGCGACGCAGATAGTTCAGAAACTCTTCGAGCTGAAGAGATAGCAACTAAAAACAGAACTTTCCAAGATAGAAGCTTAATATCTATGGAATACATAGGTTCAAAAACGGAACCCCTTGAAGAACTTTAAGAACTAAATTCAGACTCCATGGCGGAGCAACAGGTTTAAACACAGGCTTGATTCTAACTAAAGCCTGACAGAACGACTGAACGTCTGGAACATCTGCCAGATGCTTGTGCAGTAGAATTGATAAAGCAGATATCTGTCCCTTTAAGGAACTAGCTGATAGCCCCTTCTCCAATCCTTCTTGGAGAAAGGACAAAATCCTAGGAATCCTGATCTTACTCCATGAGTAGCCTTTGGATTTGCACCAATAAAGATATTTACACCATATCTTCTGATAAATTTTCCTAGTGACAGGCTTTCGAGCCTGAATCAAGGTACCTATGACCGCCTCAGAGAAACCAAGCTTGGATAAAATCAAGCGCTCAATCTCCAAGCAGTCAGCCGCAGAGAAACTAGATTTGGATGCTGGAACGGACCTTGAATCAGAAGGTCCTGTCTCAGTGGCAGAGTCCATGGTGGAAGAGATGACATGTCCACCAGGTCTGCATACCAAGTCCTGCATGGCCACGCAGGTGCTATCAAAATCACCGAAGCTCTCTCCTGTTTGATTCTGGCAATCAAACGAGGAAGGAGAGGAAATGGTGGAAACAGATAAGCCAGGTTGAACGACCAGGGTACTGCTAGAGCATCTATAATTACTGCCTGAGGATCCCTTGACCTGGACCCGTAACAAGGAAGTTTGGCATTCTGACGAGATGCAATCAGATCCAATTCTGGTGTGCCCCATTGCTGAATCAATTGTGCAAACACCTCCGGATGGAGTTCCCACTCCCCCGGATGAAAAGTCTGACGACTTAGAAAATCCGCTTCCCAGTTCTCCACTCCTGGGATATAGATTGGTGATAGATGGCAAGAGTGAGTCTCTGCCCATCAAATTACTTTGGTAACCTCTATCATCGCTAGAGAACTCTTTATTCCCCCCTGATGATTGATATATGCTACAGTCGTGATATTGTCCGACTGGAATCTTATGAATCTGGCCGAAGCCAGCTGAGGCCAAGCCTGAAGCGCGTTGAATATCGCTCTCAGTTCTAGAATATTTATCGGGAGGAGAACCTCTTCCTGAGTCCACAAACCCTGTGCTTTCAGATAATTCCAGACTGCACCCCAGCCCAATAGGCTGGCGTCCGTCGTCACTATGACCCATGCTGGCCTGCGGAAACACATTCCCTGGGACAGATGATCCTGTGACAACCACCAAAGAAGAGAGTTTCTGGTCTCTTGATCCCGATTTATCTGAGGAGATAAATCTGCATAATCCCTATTCCACTGTCTGAGCATGCATAGTTGCAGTGGTCTGAGATGCAAGCGAGCAAACGGAACTATGTCCATTGCCGCTACCATTAGTCCGATTACCTCCATACACTGAGCCACTGACGGTCGAGGAATGGAATGAAGAGCTCGGCAGGTGGTTAAAATCTTTGATTTCCTGACCTCCATCAGAAAAATTTTCATGTCCACCGAATCTATCAGAGTTCGCAGGAATGGAACTCTTGTGAGAGGGATAAGTGAACTCTTTTTTATGTTCACCTTCCACCCGTGAGATCTTAGAAAAGCCAACACGATGTCCGTGTGAGATTTGGTTAGTTGGTAAGTCGACGCCTGAATTAAGATATCGTCCAGATAAGGCGCCACTGCTATGCCCCGCAGCCTTAGAACCGCCAGAAGGGAACCTAGAACCTTTGTGAAAATTCTGGGAGCTGTGGCCAACCCAAAGGGAAGAGCCACAAACTGGTAATGCTTGTCCAGAAAGGCAAACCTGAGGAACTGGTGATGATCTTTGTGGATAGGGATGTGTAGATATGCATCCTTTAAGTCCACGGTGGTCATATATTGACCCTCCTGGATCATTGGTAAAATAGTCCGAATGGTCCCCATCTTGAAGGATGGGACTCTGAGGAATTTGTTTAGGATCTTGAGATCTAAAATTGGTCTGAAGGTTCCCTCGGCTTCTTGGCCTGTTTACCTTTGTTCCAAGTCTGGTTAGGTCTCGAGACTGACTTGGATTGAGCAAAATTCCCCTCTTGCTTTGCAGCAGAGGAAGAGGTAGAGGCACCACCTTTGAAGTTTCGAAAGGAACGAAAATTATTTTGCTTGGTCCTCATCTGATTTGTCTTATCCTGAGGAGTGATGTCTGAAATTATCTCTTTCAGTTCAGGCCTGAATAGGGTCTTACCCTTGAAAGGGATGGCTAAAAGCTTAGATTTTGATGACACATCAGCAGACCAGGACTTAAGCCATAAAGCGCTATGCGCTAAAATGGCACAACCTGAATTCTTTGCCGCTAATTTAGCCAGTTGAAAAGCGACATCTGTAATGAAAGAATTAGCTAGCTTGAGAGCCCTAATTCTATCCAGAATATCATCTAATGGGGTCTCAACCTGAAGAGCCTCCCCAGAGCCTCGAACCAAAAAGCAGCTGCAGTAGTTACAGGAACAATGCACGCTATAGGTTGGAGAAGAAAACCCTGATGAACAAATATTTTCTTTAGGAGACCCTCTAATTTTTTATCCATAGGATCTTTGAAAGCACAACTGTCCTCAATAGGTATAGTTGTACGCTTAGCCAGGGTAGAAATAGCTCCCTCCACCTTAGGGACCGTCTGCCACGAGTCCCGCATGGTGTCTGATATGGGAAAAATTTTCTTAAAAGTAGGAGGGGGAGCGAACGGAATACCTGGTCTATCCCACTCCTTAGTAACAATGTCCGAAATCCTCTTAGGGACTTGGAAAACATCAGTGTAAGCAGGAACCTCTAGAAATCTGTCCATTTTACACAATTTCTCTGTAACTACAATAGGGTCACAATCATCCAGAGTCGCTAAAACCTCCCTGAGCAATAAGCGGAGGTGTTCTAGTTTAAATTTAAAAGCCGTCATATCTGAATCTGTCTGAGAAACATCTTTCCTGAATCAGAAATCTCTCCCTCAGACAGCAAATCCCTCACTCCCAACTCAGAACATTGTGAGGGTATATGTGGGTTCTGAGACCCAACAAAAAAAAACAAGTGTACCCTCAATAAAATTGCCCAAAAAACGTTATTGCCCACAAAACGTTAACAGCACTCCCAGCCCACAAACATTCAAAACTCAGTGTCAACCATTTTTTAATTAGCTCCTTATGCAAGCTTAGTAATGCCTTTCTATTAGCTCTTAGGATTACTGCTTACTCTCTCCCTCATGGGGATACTGTCAGCCTTTCTGAAATACACAGTCTCTCCAGAAAAAAATGACTGAACATATCTCACTGCTGTACAGCATGAAAAACGTTCCTCACACTGAAGTTTCTTGTACCCCTCAGCCTCTGTGGGAACTGTTCTGGATCTTAGTGACAAATGCTAAGATCATCATCCTCCAGGCAGAAGTCTTCATCCATCTGCTGCCTGAGAGTAAATAGTACACACCGGTCCATTTAAAACAAAAAACTCTTGCTTGAAGAAATTAAAAAACTAATATTTATCACCTCTTTCACGTTACCCTTCCTAGTACTTAGAGTAGGCAAAGAGAATGACTGGGGGGTGGAGCTAAGGGAGGAGCTATATAGACAGCTCTGCTGTGGTGCTCTTTGCCACTTCCTGTTAGCAGGAGGATAATATCCCACAAGTAAAGGATGAATCCGTGGACTCGTCGTACCTTAGAGAAGAAATTAAACAATTAATTAGTGGGGGAAAAAATTGTGAAAAAATTATGATCAGACAAATAATAGCAAAAATACATAAAAAAAAATAAAAATAACAAATGTCAAAAATTCAAATATCTCTAAGTGTTAGTGTCCTGCTCCTATGTGTATTGTATCCTGCACCTTGTAATCCGATCCAGAGATCATATTAAAAGTCCAGATTAATGCAAAAACGTGTTGTAGATTAAGTGAATAAACTGAAAAAGGTAAGTGCAGTGTTATCCTTTGGGAAAATTAAGTACTGAAACAGCAGGGTAACGCTGTAAATCTTAGAGGACAAATCACTTGGAACAGCGTGTAGTGCTGATAATGAGTTCCCCTTTAGGTTTTAAGGAATATCCCTCTGTGTGGTGTAAAGTTAATCCTCCTATAAAAAAAAGTATGATGGTGTAGATCGTTTAGGATAAAATTAATAAAGAAATTTGGCTTACCAGTGTCAATGTGTTTCGGCCCCCAAAAGGTCTTTATCAAGACTGGAGAAAGGTTTGTCAGTCAGTACTCTGAAGGGTCAGATTTCTGCACTGTCTTTTGCACCAATGTCTGGCAGACTTACCAGGTGTTCAAGCCTTTGTTCAGGCCATGGTTTGAATCAGGCCTGTGTGTAAACTTCTTGCTCCCCCGTGGAGCCTTAATCTAGTTCTAAAAGTTTTGCAGCAGACTCCATTTCAGCTGATGCATGTTGTTGATATAAAACTGTTATCCTGGAAGGTTTTGTTTTTTTGTGGCTATTTCTTCTGCTTGCAGAGTGTCTGAGCTTTCAGCTCTGCAGTGTGATTCACCGTACCTTATATTTCATGCTAATAAGGCGGTCCTTCGTACCAAATTGGGTTTTCTCCCTAAGGTGGTGTCGGATTGAAACATTAATCAGGAAACTGTTGTTTCTTCTTTTTGTCCTAATCCTTATTCTCATAAGGAACGTCTTTTGCATAACTTGGATGTTGTGCGAGCTCTAAAATTTTATTTACAAGCTACTAAAGATTTTCGGCTATCTTCTGCCCTGTTTGTTGTTTTCTCTGGAAAATGGTCAGAAGGCCACTTCTACTACTCTGTCTCTTTGGTTGAGAACTTCTGGACAGCAGCCTCCTGAGAGAAGTACGGCTCATTCCACTAGGGCTGTCTCCTCTTCTTGGGCTTTCAAAACTAAAGCTTCTGTGGAACCGATTTACTAGGCGACCACATGGTCCTCTTTGCATACTTTTTCCAAATTCTGCAAATTTGATACTTTTGCCTCGGCTGAGGCTTCTTTTGGGAGAAAGGTTCTTCAAACAGTGGTGCCTTCTGTTTAGGTCCTCCTGCCTTTTTCTCCCTCCCTATTCATTCCGTGTCCTCTAGCTTGGGTATTGGTTCCCACTAGTAATTGGAATGACGCCGTGGACTTTCCATGACTTAGGAAAGAAAATAAAATTCATGCTTACCTGATAAATTTCTTTCTTTCCGGACATGGAGATTCCACGACCCCGCCCTCATTTTAATTATAATTCTGCAGTTTTTTTGAGTAAACCTGAGGCACCTTTTTCACCCTTGTGTTTTCTTCTTTTTCCATTTCCCTTCGGCTGAATAACTGGGGATTATGGGTAACGGAAGTTACACTTAACAGCTTTGCTGGGGTGCTCTTTGCCTCCTTCTGCTGACCATGAGTTGAATATCCCACTAGTAATTGGAATGACGTTGTGGACTCTACATGTCGGGAAAACATAATTTATGTAAGAACTTACCTGATAAATTAATTTCTTTCATATTGGCAAGAGTCCATGAGCTAGTGACGTATGGGATAGTAATACCCAAGATGTGGAACTCCACATAAGAGTCACTAGAGAGGGAGGGATAAAATAATAACAGCCATTTTCCGCTGAAAAAAAATTAATCCACAACCCAGAATATAAGTTTATTTTCATAATGAAAAGAAATCAGAAAAGGAGATTTACAAGAAAGAGCAGATAATTCAGAAACTCTTCTAGCAGAAGAGATGGCCAAAAGGAACAACACTTTCCAAGAAAGTAGTTTAATATCCAAAGAATGCATAGGCTCAAAGTTGGCAACTGGACATCCGAACAAGATCCACATACCAAAACCTGTGAGGCCATGAAGGAGCTACCAGCAACACAAACGATTGTTCCATGATGATTTTGAAGATCACTCTTGGAAGAAGAACTAAAGGCGGGAAAATATAAGCAGGTTGGAAACACAAAGGAACTGTTAACACATCCACTGCTCCCGCCTGAGGATCCCTCGACCTGGAGGGGTACCTGGGTAGTTTCTTGTTTAGATGGGAAGCCACCAGATCTATTTCTGGGAGACCCCACATCTGAACAATCTGAGAAAACACATCTGGATGGAGCGACCACTCCCCCCCGGATGTAAAGTTTGACGGCTGAGATAATCCGCTTCCCGAATGTCTATACCTGGCAGAAATTAGACAGGAGCTGGATTCCGCCCAAGCAAGTATCCAGGATACTTCTTTCATAGCTTGGGGACTGTGAGTCCCACCCTGATGATTGACATATGCCACAGTTGTGATATTGTCTGTCTGAAAGCAAATGAACGGTTCTCCCTTCAACTGAGGCCAAACCTGAAGAGCCCTGAAAATAGCACAGAGTTCTAAAACATTTATTGGTAACCTCGCCTCTTGTGATTTCCAAACCCCTTGTGCTGTCAAAGATCCCCAGACAGCTCCTGAACCAGAAAGACTTGCATCTGTTGTGATCACAGTCCAGGTTAGATGAACAAAAGAGGCCCCTTGAACTATACAATGGCGATCTAACCACCAAGTCAGAGAGAGTCGAACATTGGTATTTAAGGATATTAATTGTGATATCTTTGTATAATCCCTGCACCATTGATTCAGCATACAAAGCTGGAGAGGTCTCATATGAAAACGAGCAAAGGGGATCGCGTCCGATGCTGCAGTCATGAGACTTAAAACTTCCATGCACATAGCCACTGAAGGGAATGATTGAGACTGAAGGTTGAAACCAATTTTAATTGTTTCTTGTCTTTTAGAGACAGAGTCATGGACACTGAATCTATCTGGAAAACTAAAAAGGTGACCCTTGTCTGAGGAATCAAAGAACTTTTTGGTAAATTGATCCTCCAACCATGTCTTTGAAGAAACAACATTAGTTGATTCATGTGAGATTCTGCAGAATGTAGCAAGTACCAAAATAGCGTCCAAATAAGGAAACACCTCAATACCCTATTCTCTGATTACAGAGAGTAGGGCACCGAGAACCTTTGAAAAGATTTGTGGAGCTGTCACTAAGCCAAATGTAAGAGCGACAAATTGGTAATGCTTGTCTAGAAAAGAGAATCTTGTGGACATATAATGCCCTTGCTGAACAAAAGGCAGAATAGTCCTTATAGTCACCATTTTGAAAGTTGGTACTCTTACATAATGATTCAAAATTTTCAGATCCAGAACTGGCCTGAATGAATTTTCTTTCTTTGGGACAATGAATAGATTTGAATAAAACCCCAGACCCTGTTCCTGAAACGGAACTGGCATGATTACCCCTGAAAGCTCTAGATCTGAAACACACTTCAGAAAAGCCTGAGCCTTTACTGCATTTGCTGGAACGTGTGAGAGAAAAAAATCTTCTCACAGGATACTCTGAATCCTATTCGGTATCCTTGAGAGACAATACTCTGAATCCATTGATTTTGGACAGAATCTGCCCAAATGTTTTGGAAGAATCCTAATCTGCCCCCTACAAGCTGAGCTGGAATGAGGGATGCACCTTCATGCAGACTTGGGAGCTGGCTTTGGTTTCTTAAACGGTTTGGATTTACTCCAACTTGAAGGTTTCCAATTGGAACCAGATTCTTTGGGGGAAGGATTAGGTTTCTGTTCCTTATTTCGACGAAAGGAACGAAAACGGTTAGAAGCTTTAGATTTACCCTTAGGTTTTTTTATCCTAAGGCAAAAAAAACTCCCTTCCCCCCAGTGACAGTTGAAATAATCAAATCCAACTGAGAACCAAATAACTTATTACCTTGGAAAGAAAGAGATAGTAATCTAGACTTAGATACCATGTCAGCATTCCAATATTTGAGCCACAAAGCTCTTCTAGCTAAAATAGCTAAAGACATAGATTTAACATAAATTGGCATAAAAAAAAAAAAAAATTGGCATCAAAAATGGCATCACAGAAAAAATGATTAGCATGTTGAAATAAGCGAACAATGCTAGACAAATCAGGATCCATTTCCTGTTGCTCTAAACTTTCCAACCAAAAAGTTGATGCAGCTGCAACATCAGCCATAGAAATGGCAGGCCTGAGAAGATAGCCAGAATATAAATAAGCTTTCCTTAGATAAGATTCAAGTTTCCTATCTAAAGGGTCTTTAAAAGAAGTACTATCTTCCATAGGAATAGTAGTACGTTAAGCAAGAGTAGAAATAGCCTTATCAACTTTGGGGATCTATTCCCAAAACTCCAATCTAACTGCTGGCAAAGGATACAATTTTTTAAACCTTGAAGAAGGAATAAAAGAAGTACCAGGCCTATTCCATTCCTTAGAAATCATATCAGAAATAGCATCAGGAACTGGAAAAACCTCTGGAGTAACCACAGGAGGTTTATAAACAGAATTTAAACGTTTGCTAGTTTTAATATCAAGATGACTAGTTTCTTCAAAATCCAATGTAATCAACACCTCTCCATTTTAAATAAATAAGTAGATTTGTCAGTGTCAATATCTGAGGAAGGATCTTCTGAAACAGATAGATCGTCATCAGAGGAGGATAATTCAGTATGTTGTCGGTCATTTGAAATATCAACTTTATGAGAAGTTTTAAAAGACCTTTTACGTTTATTAGAAGGCGGGATGGCAGACAAAGCCTTCTGAATCGCATCAGCAATAAAACATTTTATATTCACAGGGATATCATGTACATTAGACCAGAAATACTAGAACTTTAGATCCTAGGGAGGTGCGCTAGTGTATGTTTAGTAGATAGACAGAATCCGGCAGCACTCTTGACAGTTAGATGTAATGAGATGAATCCTATAGAGGCAAGGATAAAAAGAGGCGCCACATAGGGTAATAACGTTTGGAGACCACACAGACGATAACAAAGACGTCCCCCCCTTAAGGATGGCTACTCACAAACACAGCTACACATCAGGAGTGCCCCACTGAGCAATACAGGACCAATACAGTTGCCCGAAAAGACTCAAGGCAAAAACACCCACACACCAGCATCAAATTACTTGAAGGGGAGCGCCAACAGCCACAGTAGAGATTCCTCAAGGAATAGCAGTGATCCGGATAACAGTAAGCCCAAAGGTTAGGGGGTAACAAACAGGATCCGACAAGGTGGATGCAATTATTTCATAAGATCGTATATATTATAAATATAAGGTGACAGAGCAAGTAGTATTAAAAGTGCAAACTTTATTTGGCACACTAAAAGTACAGCAACGCGTTTCTCGGCATAGGAAGATGCCGTTTCATCAGGCTGTAAAGATAAAAATGAACTACTTGCTCTATTTAAAAGACATGTTAGCCAATCGTGGGGCCGTATCAATACACATCCCTCTTATGTCATGATGTATAATGACTCGTGAGAAAATCCTCACAGATGGAATCACTTAAACAATGGGAAGTGTGTAATGAGACGCTAACCACGACAGGGCAGCATAATAAGTAAAATATGCTATAATAAACATAGTAAAGGAATACTAAAATATACATAAGAGACTGTATGGACCAAAACAAAATATATATACACATAGGCCTCTATTTATCAAGCCGTCAACCGCAAATACGCTGGAATTCCGCAGCGTATTTGTGGCGAGGCTGATTCGCTGTAGTTATCAAGCCCTACAGACCGGCAAAAGTAGAATATAGTGACGTAACATACGATCCGCCGGACTCAGTCCAACACAGATCGATGGTTAAGTCACTCCAGATGTTCTGAACACAAGTTCGGCACAATCAGACTACTTTTGGTAGTTATCAAAGAACAACCAGGTACGCGCGCCACTATTCCGGCCCAGCATACCTGGTTTTCAATCCCCCGCCCTGGAGGCGGCGGATCCCATAGGAATCAATGGGAGTCTGACAGCCGCGAGAGCTCATGTTCGCTGCTGCCCGATATCCCATTGATTCCTATGGTGTCCGCACCTAACACCCTAACATGTACCCCGAGTCTAAACACCCCTAATCTGCCCCCCCTACACCGCCGCCACCTACATTATACGTATTAACCCCTAAACCGCCGCTCCCGGACCCTGCTGCAACTAAATAAAATGTTTAACCCCTAAACCGCCGCCCCCGGACCCTGCCGCCACCTACATAAAGTTATTAACCCCTATCCTGTCGATCCCAGACCCCGCCGCAAATAAATTAATTGTTTAACCCCTAAACCGCCGCTCCCAGAGCCCACCGCCACCTACATTACATTTATTAACCCCTATCCTGCCCCCCCTACACAGCCGACACCTACATTATATCTATTAATCCCTAAACCTAAGTCTAACCCTAACACCCCCCTAACTTAAATATTATTTAAATTTATCTAAATAAATATTCCTATAATTAAATAAATTATTCCTATTTAAAACTAAATACTTACCTATAAAATAAACCCTAAGATAGCTACAATATAACTAATAGTTAAATTGTAGCCAGCTTAGGGTTTATTTTTATTTTACAGGCAAGTTTGTATTTATTTTAACTAGGTACAATAGTTATTAAATAGTTATTAACTATTTAATAACTACCTAGCTAAATTAAATACAAAAGTAGCTGTAAAATAAATCCTAACCTAAGTTACAATTACACCTAACACTATACTACAATTAAATAAATTAAATTAATTAAATACAATTACCTACAATTAAATAAAAATAACTAAAATTAACTAAAGTACAAAAAAAAACCAAACTCTAAATTACAGAAAATAAAAAAAATTACAAGAATTTTAAACTAATTACACCTAATCTAAGCCCCCTAATAAAATAAAAAATCCCCCCAAAATAATAAAATTCCCTACCCTATACTAAATTACAAATAGCCCTTAAAAGGGCTTTTTGCGGGGCATTGCCCCAAAGTAATCAGCTCTTTTACCTGTAAAAAAAGAAATACACCCCCCACATTAATACCCACCACCCACACCCAACATTACTCTAAAACCCACCCAAACCCCCCTAAAAAAACCTAACACTACCCCAATGAAGATCACCCTACCTTGAGCCGTCTTCACTCAGCCGGGCCTAAGTCCTCAACGAATCCGGGGAAGTGGTCCTCTAGATGGGTAGAAGTCTTCATCCAATCCGGCCAGAGGAGGTCCTCCAGATGGGCAGAAGTCTTCATCCAAGCGGCATCTTATATCTTCTTCCATCAGACGAGGAGCGGCACCATCTTGAAGACATCCGACGCGGAGCATCCATCGATCCCGGCGACTAAACGACGAATGACGGTTCCTTTAAATGACGTCATCCAAGATGGCGTCCCTTGAATTCCGATTGGCTTATAGGATTCTATCAGCCAATCGGAATTAAGGTAGGAAAATCTGATTGGCTGATGAAATCAGCCAATCGGACTGAAGTTCAATCCGATTGGCTGATCCAATCAGCCAATAGGATTGACCTTGCATTCTATTGGCTGATCGGAACAGCCAATAGAATGCAAGGTCAATCCGATTGGCTGATTTCATCAGCGAATCGGATTTTTCCTACCTTAATTCCGATTGGCTGAAAGAATCCTATCAGCCAATCGGAATTCAAGGGACGCCATCTTGGATGACGTCATTTAAAGGAACCGTCATTCGTTGTTTAGTCGTCGGGATCGATGGATGCTCCACGTCGGATGTCTTCAAGATGGTGCCACTCCTCGTCCGAAGGAAGAAGATAGAAGATGCCGCTTGGATGAAGACTTCTGCCCATCTGGAGGACCTCTTCTGGCCGGATTGGATGAAGACTTCTGCCCATCTGGAGGACCACTTCGCCCGGATTTGTTGAGGATGGCTCAAGGTAGGGTGATCTTCAATGGGGTAGTGTTAGGTTTTTTTTTAAGGAGGGGTTTGGGTGGGTTTTAGAGTAAGGTTGGGTGTGGGTGGTGGGTTTTAATGTTGGGGGGGTGTATTTCTTTTTTTACAGGTAAAAGAGCTGATTACTTTGGGGCAATGCCCCGCAAAAGGCCCTTTTAAGGGCTATTTGTAATTTAGTATAGGGTAGGGAATTTTATTAGTTTGGGGGGATTTTTTATTTTATTAGGGGGCTTAGATTAGGTGTAATTAGTTTAAACTTCTTGTAATTTGTTTTTATTTTCTGTAATTTAGAGTGGGTTTTTTTGTACTTTAGTTAATTTTAGTTATTTTTATATAATTGTAGGTAATTGTATTTAATTAATTTATTTAATTGTAGTGTAGTGTTAGGTGTAATTGTAACTTAGGTTAGGATTTATTTTACAGGTAATTATTTTAACTAGGTAGCTATTAAATAGTTAACTATTTAATAGCTATTGTACCTAGTTAAAATAAATACAAAGTTGCCTGTAAAATAAAAATAAATCCTAAAATAGCTACAATATAATTATTAGTTATATTGTAGCTATCTTAGGGTTTATTTTACAGGTATTTAGTTTTAAATAGGAATAATTTATTTATTTATAGGAATAGTTATTTAGATTAATTTAAATAATATTTAAGTTAGGGGGGTGTTAGGGTTAGACTTAGGGGTTAATAGATACAATGTAGGTGGGTAGGTGGCGGCGGTGTAGGGGGGCAGGATAGGGGTTAATATATATATAATGTAGGTGGCGTTCGGCTCCGGGAGCGGCGGATTAGGGGTTAAACATTTAATTTATTTGTGGCGGGGTCCGGGATCGGCAGGATAGGGGTTACTAACTTTATGTAGGTGGCGGCGGTATAGGGGGCGGCAGATTAGGGTTTAATAAGTATAATGTAGGTGGCGGCGGGGTCTGGGAGCGGCGGTTTAGGGGTTAATATATTTATTATAGTTGTGGTGGGGTCCAGGAGTGGCGGTTTAGGGGTTAATATATCTATTAGAGTTGCGGCGGGGTCCGGGAGCGGCGGTTTAGGAGTTAATAAGTTTATTATCGTTGCGGCGGGAGCGGCGGTTTGGGGGTTAATAAGTTTATTATAGTTGTGGCGGGGTCCGGGAGCAGCGGTTTAGGGGGTATAACAGTATAGTGTGGGTGCTTAGTGACAGGCTAGCAAGAAAGCTGCGAATAAGCCGATGAGCAGCGAGATCGATGACCGTCAGTTAACAACAGTCCGTTGCTCATCGCACCGTACTTGGTGCGTGGCTTTTTGACAGCTTTCTTGATAAATTTGGCAAACGTATTCAGGTCTGCGGCGCCGATGTTAGGCGAGCGTATTGGGGCCAGCGAATGCAGGTAAGTAGACAACTTGATAACTAGAGGCCATAATGTGAACTGATGGATCGCATACATGTCAGTTTGATAAACATATATAAATATAACATCTAACCTTGTTGGAACATTCAATAGTAAAATTGGGAGTACATAAGGACATAATAAATATATTTTATCACTCAGTTTATAACAAATCACAGACCCGTCACAACTCGCCCAATAGAGACCAAAATTCAATCATTTTGGCTTACAGTCTGTTATGGTCTTTTTCTGTATTTCTATCATTTATTCCTGGGGTTAGATTTATTCCCCATGGATAATATATTAGTAGTAATATATACATAACAGTCTCATAATGGACATATATATATACAGTATATCATATTGTGTTATTAGAGGAACCATATAGCTTAGTTTAGAGAGTATAGGTTCCTAAATGAGTTAGTTATGTAGCTATATGTTACTAAGCCGTACCAATTTCATGCCACCCTATAGAGTAGTAAGTTTTTCATACACCCTCCTCACTTACCTATGTATTCTTATTTAGTACAATAGATATGGTGATGTACTATCTAATATTTTACAGGCCACACACCCCTTGTAGGTGTTGAATTTTGGTCTCTATTGGGCGAGTTGTGACGGGTCTGTCATTTGTTATAAACTGAGTGATAAAATATATTTGTTATGTCCTTATGCACTCCCAATTTTACTATTGAATGTTCCAACAAGGTTAGATGCAGATGTTATATTTATATATGTTTATCAAACTGACATGTATGCGATCCATCAGTTCACATTATGTGTATATATATTTTGTTTTGGTCCATACAGTCTCTTATGTATATTTTAGTATTCCTTTACTAGGTTTAGTATAGCATATTTTACTTATTATGCTGCCCTGTCGTGGTTAGCGTCTCATTACACACTTCCCATTGTTTAAGTGATTCCATCTGTGAGGATTTTCTCACGAGTCATTATACATCATGACATAAGAGGGGTGTGTATTGATACGGCCCCACGATTGACTAACATGTCTTTTAAATAGAGCAAGTAGTTCATTTTTTATCTTTACAGCCTGATGAAACGGCATCTTCCTATGCTGAGAAACACGTTGCTGTACTTTTAGTGTGCCAAATCAAGTTTGCACTTTTAATACTACTTGCTCTGTCACCTTATATTTATAGTATATACGATCTTATGAACTAATTGCATCCACCTTGTTGGATCCTGTCTGTTACCCCCTAACCTTTGGGCTCACTGTTATCCGGATCACTGCTATTCCTTGAGGAATCTCTACTGTGGCTTTTGGTGCTCCCCTTCACGTCATTTGACGCTGGTGTGTGGGCGTTTTTGCCTCGAGTCTTTCGGGCGACTGTATTGGTCCCGTATTGCTCAGTGGAGCACTCCTGATGTGTCGCCGTGTTTGTGAGTAGCCATTCTTAAGGGGGGACGTCTTTGTTATCGTCTGTGTGGTCTACAAACGTTATTACCCTATGTAGCGCCTCTTTTTTATCCTTGCCTCTATAGGATTCATCTCATATCATGTACATTAGATGTTGAAGGAACAACAGGCATTGTACTATTACTGATGGGCACATTCTCTGCATGTAAAAGCTTATCATGACAACTATTACATACCACAGCTGGAGATATAATCGTGTCAAGAAATAAATAAATTTATCAGGTAAGCATAAATTTTGTTTTCTTTCCAATGACACGATGAGTCCACGGATCATCTAATTACTATTGGGAATCAATACCCAAGCTAAAGTACACAGATGATACGGCAGGGACAAGAAAGGGAGCCTAAACGGAAGGCACCACTGCTTGAAGAACCTTTCTCCCAAAAGTGGCCTCAGCCAAGGCAAAAGTATAAAATTTGAAGAATTTTGAAAAAGTGTGAAGAGAGAACCAAGTTGCAGCCTTGCTAATCTGTTCCACAGAAGTTTCATTTTTGAATGCCCATGAGGAAGCAACAGCCCTCGTGGAATGAGCCGTGATTCTCTCAGGAGGCTGCTGTCCAGCAGTTTCATAGGCAAAACGTATGATACTCTTGAGCCAAAAAGAAAGAGAAGTAGCCGTAGCTTTCTGTCCTTTACGTTTTTTCAGAGAAAACCACAAACAAAGCAGAAGACTGACGAAAATCCTTAGTCGCCTGTAAGTAAAATTTTAGAGCACGTACCACGTCTAAATTGTGCAGAAGCCGTTCCTTCTGAGAAGAAGGATTAGGACACAATGAAGGAACGACAATTTCCTGATTAATGTTCTGGTCAGAAACTACTTTAGGGAGAAACTTGTACGTAAAACTACCTTATCCGAATGAAAAATAAGGTAATGTGACTCATACTGTATTGCCGAGAGCTCTGACACTTTACGAGCAGATGAAATAGCAACAAGAAACAAAACTTTCCAAGATAACAACTTAATATCTAAGGAATGCATAGGCTCAAACGGAGCCCCATGGAGAACCTTAAGAACTAAATTAAGACTCCAGGGAGGAGTAACTGGTTTGAACACAGGCCTGATCCTGACCGAGGCCTGACAAAACGACAAAACGACTGCACGTCTGGAACGTCTGCCAGACGTTTATGTAACAAAAAATGTAACAAAAATGGACAAGGCAGATATTTGACCCTTTAGGGAACTTGCCGATAATTCTTTCTTCAAACCTTCTTGGAGAAATGACAGAATTCTAGGAATCCTAACTCTACTCCAAGAGTAGCCCTTGGATTCACACCAATATATATATTTACGCCATATCTTGTGGTAAATCTGTCTAGTCACAGGTTTACGAGCCTGAATCATGGTCTATATGACCGAATCTGAAAATCCCCACTTGGATAAAATTAAGCGTTCAATCTCCAAGCGGTCAGCTTCAGAGAAATGGCCCTTGAAGTAGAAGGTCCTTCCGCCACGGAAGTCTCCAAGGTGGAAGAGATGACATTTCCACCAGGTCTGCATACCAAATCCTGCGAGGCCAAGCCGGTGCAATGAGGATCACCAACGCCCTCTGCTGCTTGATTTGAGCAATGACCAGAGAAGAAGAGCAAACGGAGGAAATAGGAATGCAAGACTGAAATTCCAAGGTACCGCCAGAGCGTCTATCAGTACTGCCTGAGGGTTCCTTGACCTCCATCCGTACCTCGGAAGCTTGGATTTCTGCTGAGATGCCATGAGATCCAATTCCGGCTGACCCCATTTGAGAATCAGGCTGGAAAACACTTCCGGATGGAGTTCCCACTCCCCCGGGTGAAAGGTCTGTCTGCTCAGGAAGTCCGCCTCCCAGTTGTCCACCCCTGGGATGTGGATCGCCGACAGACAGCAATTGTGGGTCTCCGCACACTGAATTATCTTGGCTACCTCTGTCATGGCTAAGGAACTCTGCGTCCCTCCCTGATGATTGATGTAAGCCACTGAAGTTATGTTGTCCGACTGGAACCTGATGAACCGGGCCGAGGCTAACTGGGGCCAGGCCAGAAGAGCATTGAAGATTGCTCTCAGCTCCAGAATGTTTATGGGCAGAACTGACTCTGACTGAGTCCAATTTTCCTGAGCCTTTAGAGAGTCCCAGACTGCTCCCCATCCTAGAATGCTGGCGTCTGTTGTCACAATCACCCAGGAGGGTCTACGAAAGCAGGTTCCCTGGGAGAGATGATCCTGAGACAACCACCAAAGAAGAGAATCCCTTGTCTCCTGCTCCAGCCGTATTCGTGGAGACAAATCCGCATAATCTCCATTCCATTGACTGAGCATGTTTAACTGCAGAGGTCTGAGGTGGAAATGAGCGAAAGGGATGATGTCCATTGCTGCCACCATCAGCATGATTACCTCCATACACTGAGCCACTGATGGCCGAGGAGTGGACTAAAGTGCTAGGCAAGAATTGAAAATCTTTGATTTCCTGAGTTCTGTCAGAAAAATCTTCATTTATAGGGAATCTATTATGGTTCCCAAGAAAGTTACCCTTGTATTTGGAACTAAGGAGCTCTTTTCCAAATTTACCTTCCATCCGTGAGATTGCAGAAAAGATAACAACATTTCCGTGTGGGACCTTGCTTGATGAAAGGATGGCGCCTGGACCAGAATGTCGTCCAGATAGGGCGCCACTGCAATGCCTGTAATCGGAGCACCGCCAACAGGGATCCCAGAACCTTTTGAGAAAATTCTGGGAGCTGTGGCAAGGCCGAAAGGAAGAACCACGAATTGGAAGTGTTTGTCTAGAAATGCAAACTTTAGAAACTTGTGATGATCCCTGTGAATGGGAACATGCAGGTACATGTCCTTTAAATCCACCGTTGTCATAAATTGACCCTCTTGGACCAAAGGAAGAATGGAACGAATAGTTTCCATCTTGAAGGACGGTACTCTGAGAAATTTGTTTAGACTCTTGAGATCTAAATTGGTCTGAAGGTTCCCTCCTTTTTGGGAACCACAAACAGATTGGAATAAAACCCCAGACCCCGTTCCTGCATCGGAACAGAAACTATCACTCCCAGGTTGGAGAGGTCCCGTACACAGTGTAAGAACGCCTCTCTTTTTGTCTGGTCTACAGATAATCTTGAAAGCAGAAACCTGCCTCTGGGAGGAAAATTCTTGAACTTTAGTTTGTATCCCTGGGACACTATGTCCACTGCCCAGGGATCCTGAACGTCTCAAACCCAAGCCTGAGCGAAGAAGGAAAGCCTGCCCCCCCACAAGATCCGGTCCCGGATCAGGGGAAGGCCCTTCATGCTGTCTTAGATTCAATAGCAGGCTTTTTGGATTGTTTTTCCTTGTTCCAAGACTGATTGGATCTCCAGGAAGGTTTAGACTGCTGTTGCTTGGAAGAGGAAACGGAAGAGTTTCCCTTGAAATTTCGAAAGGAATGAAAATTACTCTGACGTCCCTTTTGTTTGTTTCTCTTATCCTGAGGGAGAAGATGACCCTTTCCTCCCGTAATATCAGAGATTATTTCCGTCAAACCTGGTCCAAACAAGGTCTTTCCCTTGTAAGGAATCACTAAAAGTTTAGACTTAGATGACACATCCGCAGACCAAGGTTTTAGCCATAAAGCTCTGCGGGCTAGTACAGCAAAACCTGAAATCTTTGCTCCCAATTTGATAACCTGTAGGGAAGCATCAGTAATAAAGGAATTAGCCAACTTAAGGGCTTTTATCCTATCCTGGATCTCATCAAGGGGGTGTCTGTCCTAATAGCATCAGACAACACATCAAACCAATATGCCTCTGCACTAGTGACGGTAGCAATGCACACAGCAGGTTGCCATTGTAAACCTTGGTGTACATACATCTTCTTGAGTAACCCCTCTAATTTTTTGTCCATAGGATCTTTAAAGGCACAACTATCCTCTATGGGGATAGTAGTTCTCTTGGATAGAGTGGAAATAGCTCCTTCCACCTTGGGTACTGTTTGCCAAGCCTTCTTGATAGAGTCCGCTATGGGAAACATCTTTTTAAATATAGGAGATGGAGAAAAAGGGATACCCGCTCTCTTCCATTCCTTAGCAATGATCTCAGAAGCTCAGTCCGGTACTGGAAAAAGCACTACCGAGGAAGGTACATCAAAATATTTGTTTAGCTTACTGGATTTCTTAGGATTAACTACGACCATAGTGTCGGTGTCATCTAATGTAGCTAAAACCTCATTAAGTAACAGACGGAGGTGCTCTAGCTTAAACCTGAAGGATACAACTTCTGTATCAGCAGGGGGAATTACACTGTCAGAATCTGAGATTTTCCCCTCAGATGCTACCGAAAGATCTTCCTCCTCAGGCTTCTGGGAGGGGGCATCCAAAATAGCAACAACTGTGTCAGTACTGAATGTTTACTTTTCCTCTTGCGCTTTCCCTGCAGCATGGGAAAAGCAGGCAACGCATCAGAAACCGCAGAGGACATGAGAGAAGCGATGTCTTGCGACGTAACTCGAGGAGTTAGAGAGGAAGCGCAGGGCACCCCATGTGTGGGCGATACAAGTTGGGACGCTTGAGGAGAAAGCTACGGCATATATTGAACATTGTCATTAGATTCCTGAACAGCATCCACCTTGGAAAATGATGGCTCAGAAAAAAAGTCTATCCCTATAATATAAAGTCCTCTCAATACATGAGGAACAGAAAGGGATTGGTGGTTCCACATTGGCATCAAAACACAAAGAACAAGTGACATTTTGCAAAGCCTCTTGGTCCATTCTGACTCACAATGGATCAAATTAACAAATAATAACCTTAATTTTTTAATAAAAAATTTACTGTCCCTTTAAATGTTAAACCGTAACTTTTTTACTTTAGTCTGCAGAATGAGGAAATGTGCTAAATAACAATAATAGATCACCTCTACACCTCAGATTCTTTGCTGAGGAGCCTACCTGACCTGGTACACCGGAACTTTGTCAATACCTTTACTAAATAAACGATCTGGACTTCAGCAGCAGACAAAATGAGCCGTTCTCCGGTCCTAGAAACACATGCTTTCAGAAAATCATGCGTTTCTAGACAGACTCTGAAATTCTCTTCCTCCGCACTCGGAAGTGAAGAAAAGTGGTGAGCAATGCAGCTTGCCGCCTCACATAGCTCTGCCCCTCATGGGCGTCCCCAAAAACAACAATCTCCCGGTCGGCATTTTGTTAAAGTTTAACCGCCGGGAGTAGTGGAACCACCAGAGAGTAATTACCAAGCAGTCTTTTCTCCGCTCCACTGCCTACATAAACGGCTGTCAAATGAGTCCTCTCCAGTATAAGAGAGTTTAATTGTCCCTTTTTAAAATAAAGTGCCTTCTATATTAGTGTCTTTCTCCTTCCCAGAAATAATAAAGTCAGCACTTACCTCGCAAATCTGCCCGACAGCAAAGCAGCTCACCAGGTTTGAGAGGTCCTCTCCCTCACATAGACCCGTGGAAAGAAATAAAGACTGAGTAATTCACTCAGGCTTTCAGAGTTAGGGCAGCATAAATTACATGGGAGGCGCAGTGAGAATTATGTCCCACAAGTTCCCATTGCGCTAAAGCCACCACTGCTCTACTGAAAGTGGAGACTGATATGGACTACGGCTATACCCTAGGACAAAGCAGCACAATCTTGTACCACTTAAAAATAATAAACTCTTGATTGAAGAATCCATACTAACACCTCACTTTACCTCTTCCTATCACTAACGTAGGCAAAGAGAATGACTGGTGTGGGAGGGAGGGGAGGAGCTATTTAACAGCTCTGCTGTGCTGCTCTTTGCCTCCTCCTGCTGACCAGGAGGTGAAATCCCACAAGTAAGGATGATAATCCATGGAATCATGGTGTCATTAGAAAGAAAACAACATATAAAGCAAAATTATCAATTTCCTTATACGGCAGTTTCAGGAATGGGAAAAAAATGCAAACAGCATAGCCCTCTGATAGAGAAAAAGGCAAGAGGCAAATAGGAATGGGGTTTTAAATAATGAAATTGTTTGGCACCAACAACATCGGGAAATGACGAATTTGCATCATCGGACGTACCTTCGCGCCAAAAATATTCTTGCACCAAGAATGATGCAATAAACGTTGGCATTTTGTGCCATCTCGAGCCTCATTTTGCCTGCAAAATTTAATAAAAAAGCAGTCGATTGAAAAAAGACTAAACCCCAGGTAAGAAAAATATTCTCCTAAATATCGGCAACATTACGAGTTTTGAGTTATAAGCGGCTCGGTGCTAACTTGCAAGTTATTTCCACCGCTCACCTCCCTATAGCGCTGCTATTACAGGTTTGCAAAAACCCAGCGTTAGCAGGCAATATGGCAACATTGAGCTCCATACCGCACCCAAATACCAGCGCTGCTTTGAGCTGGTTTTACGCGCTCGTGCACGATTTCCCCATAGACATCAATGGGGAGAGCCGGCTAAAAAAAAGTCTAACATCTGCAATAAAGGAGCTTAAAGCTCCATAACGCAGCCCCATTGGTTCCTATGGGGAAACAAAAGTTATGTTTACACCTAACACCCTAACATGAACCCAGAGTCTAAACACCCCTAATCTGCCGCCCCTAACATCGCTGACACCTACATTACACTTATTAACCCCTAATCTGCCGCCCCCAACGTCCTCGCCACTATACTAAAGTTATTAACCCCTAAACCTAACCCTAAATCTAACCCTAACGTAACCTTAACCCTAACACCACTAACTTTAACATAATTAAAATAAATCTAAATAAAAATTATTATTATTACCTAAATAATTCCTATTTAAAACTAAATACTTACCTATAAAATAAACCCTAAGCTAGTTACAATATAACTAATAGTTACATTGTATCTATCTTAGTTTTTTTTTTTTATTTCACAGGTAAGTTTGTATTTATTTTAACTAGGTAGACTAGTTAGTAAATAGTTATTAACTATTTACTAACTACCTAGCTAAAATAAATACAAACTTACCTGTAAAATAAAACCTAACCTGTCTTACACTAACACCTAACCTTACACTACAACTAAATCAATTACATTAATGAAATATAATTAACAAAAAAAAAAAAAATCTAAACACTAAATTACACAGAATAAAAAAGAAATGATCAAATATTTAAACTAATTACACCTAATCTAATAGCCCTATCAAAATAACCCCCCCCCCCCCCAAATAAAAAACCTCTAGCCTAAACTAAACTGCCAATAGACATTAAAAGGGCCTTTTGCGGGGCATTGCCCCAAAGAAATCAGCTCTTTTACCTGTAAAAAAATATACAAACACCCCCCAACAGTAAAACCCACCACCCACACAACCAAACCCCCCAAATAAAAACCTAACTAAAAAAAGTAAGCTCCCCATTGCCCTGAAAAGGTCATTTGTATGGGCATTGCCCAAACCCTAAGCTAGAAAAAAAAAACACCCAATAAACCCTTAAAAAAACCTAACACTAACCCCCTGAAAAAGAGCTAAATGCCCTTTTAAGGGCAATGCCCATCCAAATGACATTTTCAGGGCAATGGGGAGCTTAGGTTTTTTAGGTAGTTTTTTATTTGTGGGGTTTGGGTGTATGGGTGGTGGGTTTTACTGTTGGGGGTTATTTGTATTTATTTTTTTTACAGGTAAAAGAGCTGATTTCTTTGGGGCAATGCCCTGCAAAAGGCCATTTTAATGGCTATTGGCAGTTTAGTTTAGGCTA
Organism: Bombina bombina; assembly: GCF_027579735.1. Lineage (NCBI taxonomy): Eukaryota > Metazoa > Chordata > Amphibia > Anura > Bombinatoridae > Bombina > Bombina bombina. The sequence continues at coordinate 1,166,725,152 of NC_069503.1, forward strand.
GGGGTTTTATTATTTTGGGGGGGCTTTTTATTTTGATAGGGCTATTAGATTAGGTGTAATTAGTTTAAATATTTGATCATTTCTTTTTTATTTTGTGTAATTTAGTGTTTATTTTTTTTGTAATTTAGTTAATTGTATTTAATTAATGTAATTTATTTAATTGTAGTGTAAGGTTAGGTGTTAGTGTAAGACAGGTTAGGTTTTATTTTACAGGTGTATTTGTATTTATTTTAACTAGGTAGTTAGTAAACAGTTAATTACTATTTACTAACTAATCAATTTAGTTAAAAAAAATACAAACTTACCTGTGAAATAAAAATAAACCCTAAGCTAGCTACAATGTAACTATTAGTTATATTGTAACTAGCTTAGGTTTTATTTTACAGGTAAGTATTTAGTTTTAAATAGGAATTATTTAGGTATTAATTCTAATTTTTATTTAGATTTATTTTAATTATGTTAAAGTTAGTGGGTGTTAGGGTTAGACTTAGGTTTAGGGGTTAATAACTTTAGTATAGTGGCGGCGATTTTGGGGGCAGCAGATTAGGGGTTAATAACAGTAATGTAGGTTGCAGCGATGTTAGGGACAGCAGATTAAGGGTTAATAATATTTAACTAGCGTTTGCGATGCGAGGGTTACGGTGGTTTAGGGGTTAATATGTTTATTATAGTGGCGGTGATGTCCGGAGCGGCAGATTAATAATTCTATTATAGTATTTGCGATGCGGGAGGGCCTCGGTTTAGGGGTTAATAGGTAGTTTATGGGTGTTAGTGTACTTTTTAGCACTTTAGTTATGAGTTTTATGCTACAGTTTTGTAGCGTAAAACTCATATCTACTGACTTTCAGTTTACGGTACGGATCTTGTAGTTATAAGCTGTACCGCTCACTTTTTGGCCTCCCAGGCAAACTCGTAATACCGGCGCTATGGAAGTTCCATTGAAAAAGGACTTTTTGAAAGCTGCGGTAGTTACGTTGCGTTACGGCCAAAAAAGTGTGCGGTACAGATATACCTGCAAAACTCGTAATACCGGCGGTAGTGAAAAAGCATCGTTATGAAACTTTTTCACTCATAACACAAAACTCGTAATCTAGCCGTATGTTTTTTCCCAAATATGAAACTGACAATCTGCAAAAGGACTTATACTGAAACCTGAATCATGGCAAATATAAGTACAATACATATATTTATAACTTTATATAAATGCATAAAGTGCCAAACCATAGCTGAGGTGTCTTAAGTAATAAAAACATACCTACCCAAAGACACCCATCCACATATAGCATATAGCCAAACCAGTACTGAAACAGTTATCAGTAGAGCTAATGGAATATGAGAGTATATCGTCTATCTGAAAAGGGAGGTAGGAGATGACCTGATCCGACAGTGCGGATCAGGTCCGCCAGACCTCGCTGAATACGGCGAGCAATACGTTGCCCCCTGCAGACTCACGGCCAATGGGCCGCCAGCAGGGGGTGTCAATCAACCCGATCGGGTTGATTTCTGGCGATGTCTGTCCGTCTGCTCAGAGCAGACGGACAGGTTATGGAGCAGCGGTCTTTGTGACCGCTGCTTCATAACTGCTGTTTCCGTTGAGCCAGCAGGTTCGCCAGAAACACGGGCCCATAGGCATTTTGAGGTTTGGGAAACTTTGCCCCTCCTGGTAGGATTGTATATCCCATACGTCACTAGCTCATGGACTCTTGTCAATTACATGAAAGAAAGAAATTTATCAGTTAAGCATACATTTTGTTATCTCCTACTGGTGGCCAGGAGTTGAATTCCCACTTGTAATTAGAATGGATTTGTGGACTCTCCATGCCATTGAAAGAAAACATGATTAAAAAGCAGTAACAACCACACCTGGGTCTCACTGTAATCTAACAAACATCTTTAGTGGTTGGTTGTGGGGGTATGATGAAAATGTAAGGATAGAGAATTTGTTATTTGAATCTTTGAATTTAAGAAAATAAAGAACTGTGAAATTATTCCTGGGTATAAGCTTAGGCAGGGAAAGATGTTTTTTCCTAGACAGTCAACTTTGTTTTTTAATTGTGTACAGTGCACTATCCTGCTCTCTTACTGACCAAATGACAGACAGGCTCACTGATGGACTTACTTAGGCTCACTGATAGACTTACTGACCAACTGCTGAATGGCTCACTGATGGACTTACTGACCAACTGCTGAATGGCTCACTGATGGACTTACTGACCAACTGCTGAATGGCTCACTGATGGAATTACTTAGGCTCACTGATGGACTTACTGACCAACTGCTGACTGGTGTCTGTACTTACTGACTGGTGATGTACTTACTGACCAAATGACAAACAGGTTCACTGATGGACTTACTGACTAACTGCTGACTAATCACAGATGGACTTACTGACCAAATGACAGACTGGCTCACCGATGGACTTGCTGACCAACTGCTGACTGGCTCACGGATGGACTTACTGACCAAAAGACAGGCTCACTAATGGACTTACTGACCAACTGCTGAATGGCTCATTGATGGACTTACTGACCAAATGACAGACTGGCTCACTGATGGACTTACTGACCAACTGCTGAATGGCTCATTGCTGGACTTACTGACCAAATGACAGACTGGCTCACTGATGGACTTGTTGACCAACTACTGACTGGTCACAGATGGATTTACTGACCAAATGACAGACTGGTCACAGATGGATTTACTGACCAAATGACAGACTGGTCACAAATGGACTTGCTGACCAACTGCTGACTGGCTCACTGATGGACTTGTTGACCAACTGCTGACTGGTCACAGATGGACTTGTTGACCAAATGACAGGCTGGCTCACTGATGGACTTACTGACCAACAGATGATTGGTCACAGATGGACTTACTGACCAAATGACGGACTGGTCACAGATGGACTTGCTGACCAACAATTGACTGGCTCAATGATGGACTTACTGACCAACTGTTGAATGGCTCACTGATGGAATTACTGACCAACTGCTGACTGGTCACAGATGGACTTACTGACCAACCGCTGATTGGTCACAGATGGACTTACTGACCAAATGACAGCTTGGTCACAGATGGACTTGCTGACCAACTGCTGACTGGCTCACTGATGGACTTGTTGACCAACTGCTGACTGGTCACAGATGGACTTGTTGATCAAATGACAGACTGGCTCACTGATGGACTTACTGACCAACAGCTGATTGGTCACAGATGGACTTACTGACCAAATGACAGACTGGTCACAGATGGACTTGCTGACCAACTGTTGACTGGCTCAATGATGGACTTACTGACCAACTGCTGAATGGCTCACTGATGGAATTACTGACCAACTGCTGACTGGTCACAGATGGACTTACTGACCAAATGACAGCCTGGCTCAGTAATGGACTTGCTGACCAACTGCTGACTGGCTAACTGATGGACGTACTGACTAACTGCTAACTGGCTCACTGATGGACATACTGACCAACTGCTGAATGGCTCATTGATGGACTTACTGACCAACTGCTGACTGGACACATATGGACATACTGACCAAATGGCAGACTGGCTCACTGATGGACTTACTGGCTGGCTCACTGATGGACTTGCTGACCAAATAACAGACTGGCTCACTGATGGACTTGCTGACCAACTACTGACTGGCTCACTGATGGACTTACTGACCAAATGACAGACTGGCTCACTGATGGACTTACTGGCCGACTGCTGACTGGTCACTGATGGACTTACTGACCAAATGACAGACTGGCTCACTGATGGACTTACTGACCAAATGACAGACTGGCTCACTGATCAACTTACTGACTAACTGCTGACTGGTCACTGATGGACTTACTGACCAAATGACAGACTGGCTCACTGATGGACTTGCTGACCAACTGCAGATTGTCTAGTCTGCTAATTTAAGGATTTACTGATTTATCAGCTAATTGACTGACTTAGTGACCAACTGGTGACCTTTTTTTTAATCACGTAGCTGAATTATTTTTTCCTACTTGGGGGCTCATTTGCAGCTTCAGAACCATTGGGGTGCAGACTTGTACATGTAGCCTGCAAATGCAGTTTAATTAATACGTCTCTGCAGTGGGGCAGGGTGGAATGAGAGCTGTTGTGAAATGTTAAGTTCCACCAGGCATTGCTACACTGCTGGTGGCGATTGTCTGCCCGTGCCTTCATAAAAAAACCTATTGGTATTGTTAGATTTGTGGCACCATTAATCTAATTGTTCTGGGCCATTTGGATAGTATTCCCATTACTGTTTGTTCTTTTAGAATCTTTTCCCTATTGGACCTCTGATACATTGGTGATAACCCGGTGATTATAGCCCACATACACTCAGACTCATTATGTGACTGTCTCTGAAGGGTACAAGAGGACAATAAGTTTGTCTATTTTCTTAATACCTGTGAGGATCCAGAAACCCAATGAGATATTGTCCCTAAATAATGTTGTTTTTGCTCATTTGTTATATTTAGAGAATATATGATTTTGTTTTATTGCTGTATTAGTGAACTGTGATTTATTTACAGATCTTTATCATGGAAGCAGCTGAGGACACACAAGGTGATGGAAATAGTGTCCTTTTAGGTGATATAAGGTGGGTTATGTTAGCCGGTAGTCTGTGAGCTTAAATGCATTTATTACATGTTATTCTCACCCATATCTGCAGGCTGGAGTAACTCCTCCTGTGGTGGTGACTCATCTGTCATTATCTTAGTTGGCAAAACATCAGGAACATAGCTCCAAGGATCCACATACTGTAAAACAGGGGCTACATGTGACTCAGGGTCAATAGGAGGTATGTCACATGATCATAGAGTATAGAGAGTCACAGGGGAGGAGACACATGGTAAGGAAGGAGTGACAAGGTGAGGGGTCATCAGGTGAGAAGTCACAGAAGAAGGGGTGATAAGGTGAGGGGTCATCAGGTGAGGAGTCACAGAGATAGAAGTGACAAGGTGAGGGGTCATCAGGTGAGAAGTCAGAGGAAGGAGTGACAAGGTCAGGGGTCAACAGGTGAGAAATCACAGAGATAGAAGTGACAAGGTGAGGGGTCATCAGGTGAAAAGTCAGAAGGAGTGACAAGGTGAAGGGTCATCAGGTGAGGAGTCACAGAAGGAGTGACAAGGTGAGGGGTCATCAGGTGAGAAGTCACAGAGGAAGGAGTGACAAGGTGAGGGGTCATCAGGTTAGGAGTCACAGAGGAAGGAGTGACAAGGTAAGGGGTCATCAGGTGAGAAGTCACAGAGGAAGGAGTGACAAAGTGAGGGTTCATCAGGTGAGAAATCCCAGAGATAGTAGTGATAAAGTGAGGGGTCATCAGGCGAGAAGTCAAAGAAGGAGTGACAAGGTGAGGGGTCATCAGGTGAGAAATCACAGAGGAAGGAGTGACAAGGTGAAGGGTCATCAGGTGAGGGGTCATCAGGTAAGGAGTCACAGAGGAAGGAGTGACAAGGTGAGGGGTCATCAGGTGAGGGGTCATCAAGTAAGGAGTCACAGAGGAAGGAGTGACAAGGTGAGGGGTCATCAGGTGAGAAATCACAGCGATAGTAGTGATAAGGTGAGGGGTCATCAGGCGAGAAGTCAAAGAAGGAGTGACAAGGTGAGGGGTCATCAGGTGAGAAATCACAGAGGAAGGAGTGACAAGGTGAAGGGTCATCAGGTGAGGGGTCATCAGGTAAGGAGTCACAGAGGAAGGAGTGACAAGGTGAGGGGTCATCAGGTGAGAAATCACAGAGATAGTAGTGACAAGGTGAGGGGTCATCAGGTGAGAAATCACAGCGATAGTAGTGATAAGGTGAGGGGTCATCAGGCGAGAAGTCAAAGAAGGAGTGACAAGGTGAGGGGTCATCAGGTGAGAAATCACAGAGGAAGGAGTGACAAGGTGAAGGGTCATCAGGTGAGGGGTCATCAGGTAAGGAGTCACAGAGGAAGGAGTGACAAGGTGAGGGGTCATCAGGTAAGGAGTCACAGAGGAAGGAGTGACAAGGTGAGGGGTCATCAGGTGAGAAATCACAGAGATAGTAGTGATAAGGTGAGGGGTCATCAGGCGAGAAGTCAAAGAAGGAGTGACAAGGTGAGGGGTCATCAGGTGAGAAATCACAGAGGAAGGAGTGACAAGGTGAAGGGTCATCAGATGAGGGGTCATCAGGTAAGGAGTCACAGAGGAAGGAGTGACAAGGTGAGGGGTCATCAGATGAGAAGTCAAAGAGAAAGGAGTGACAAGGTGAGGGGGTCATCAGGTTAGGAGTCACAGAGGAAGGAGTGACAAGGCGAGGGGTCATCAGGTGAGAAATCACAGAAGAAGGGGTGACAAGGTGAGGGGTCATCAGGTGAGGAGTCACAGAAGGAGTGACAAGGTGAGGGGTCATCAGGTGAGGAGTCACAGAGCAAGGAGTAAAAAAATGGAGGGGTCATCAGGTGAGAAGTCACAGAGGAAAGGTTGACAAGGTGAGGGGTCATCAGGTGAGAAGTCACAGAGGAAGGGTTGACAAGGTGAGGGGTCATCAGGTGAGGAGTCACAGAGGAAGGAGTGACAAGGCAAGGGGTCATCAGGTGAGAAATCACAGAAGAAGGGGTGACAAGGTGAGGGGTCATCAGGTGAGGAGTCACAGAAGGAGTGACAAGGTGAGGGGTCATCAGGTGAGGAGTCACAGAGCAAGGAGTAAAAAAATGGAGGGGTCATCAGGTGAGAAGTCACAGAGGAAAGGTTGACAAGGTGAGGGGTCATCAGGTGAGAAGTCACAGAAGGAGTGACAAGGCGAGGGGTCATCAGGTGAGAAGTCACAGAGGAAGGGGTGACAAGGTGAGGGGTCATAAGGTGAGAAGTCACAGAGGAAGGGTTGACAAGGTGAGGGGTCATCAGGTGAGAAGTCACAGAAGGAGTGACAAGGCGAGGGGTCATCAGGTGAGAAGTCACAGAGGAAGGGGTGACAAGGTGAGGGGTCATCAGGTGAGAAGTCACAGAGGAAGGGGTGACAAGGTGAGGGGGTCATCAGGTGAGAAATCCCAAAGGAAGGGTTGACAAGGTGAGGGGGTCATCAGGTTAGAAGTCACAGAGGAAGGAGTGACAATGTAGAGGGTCATCAGGTGAGGATTCATAGAGGAAAGAGTGACAAGGTGAGGGGTCACAAAGTGAGAAGTCACAGGAGGAGTGACAAGGTGAGGGGTCATCAGGTGAGAAATCACAGAGGAAGGAGTGACAAGGTGAGCGGTCATCAGGTGAGGAGTCAAAGAGGTAGGAGTTACAAGGTGAAGGGTCATCAGGTGAGAAGTCACAGAAGGAGTGACAAGGTGAGCGGTCATCAGGTGAGGAGTCACTGAGGAAGGAGTGACAAGGTGAAGGGTCATCAGGTGAGGAGTCACTGAGGAAGGAGTGACAAGGTGAGGGGTCATCAGGTTAGGAGTCACAGAGGAAGGAGTGACAAGGTGAGGGGTCATCAGGTTAGGAGTCACAGAGGAAGGAGTGACAAGGTGAGCGGTCATCAGGTGAGGAGTCAAAGAGGTAGGAGTGACAAGGTGAAGGGTCATCAGGTGAGAAGTCACAGAAGGAGTGACAAGGTGAGCGGTCATCAGGTGAGGAGTCACTGAGGAAGGAGTGACAAGGTGAAGGGTCATCAGGTGAGGAGTCACTGAGGAATGAGTGACAATGTGAGGGGTCATCAGGTGAGAAGTCACAGAGGAAAAAGTGACAAGGTGAGGGGTCACAAGGTGAGAAGTCACAGAAGCAGTGACAAGGTGAGGGGTCATCAGGTGAGAAGTCACAGAGGAAGGAGTGACAAGGTGAGGGGTCACAAGGTGAGAAGTCACAGAAGCAGTGACAAGGTGAGGGGTCATCAGGTGAGAAGTCACAGAGGAAGGAGTGACAAGGTGAGGAGTCACCAGGTGAGAAGTCACAGAGGAAGGAGTGACAAGGTGAGGGGTCATCAGGTGAGAAGTCACAGAGGAAGGAGTGACAAGGTGAGGAGTCACCAGGTGAGAAGTCACAGAGGAAGGAGTGACAAGGTGAAGGGTCATCAGGTGAGAAGTCACAGAGGAAAAAGTGACAAGGTGAGGGGTCACAAGGTGAGAAGTCACAGAAGCAGTGACAAGGTGAGGGGTCATCAGGTGAGAAGTCACAGAGGAAGGAGTGACAAGGTGAGGGGTCACCAGGTGAGAAGTCACAGAGGAAGGAGTGACAAGGTGAGGGGTCATCAGGTGAGAAGTCACAAAGGAAGGAGTGACAAGGTGAGGAGTCACCAGGTGAGAAGTCACAGAGGAAGGAGTGACAAGGTGAAGGGTCATCAGGTGAGAAGTCACAGAGGAAAAAGTTACAAGGTGAGGGGTCACAAGGTGAGAAGTCACAGAAGCAGTGACAAGGTGAGGGGTCACCAGGTGAGAAGTCACAGAGGAAGGAGTGACAAGGTGAGGGGTCATCAGGTGAGAAGTCACAGAGGAAGGAGTGACAAGGTGAGGAGTCACCAGGTGAGAAGTCACAGAGGAAGGAGTGACAAGGTGAGGGGTCACCAGGTGAGAAGTCACAGAGGAAGGAGTGACAAGGTGAGGAGTCATCAGGTGAGAAGTCACAGAGGAAAAAGTTACAAGGTGAGGGGTCACAAGGTGAGAAGTCACAGAAGCAGTGACAAGGTGAGGGGTCACCAGGTGAGAAGTCACAGAGGAAGGAGTGACAAGGTGAGGGGTCATCAGGTGAGAAGTCACAGAGGAAGGAGTGACAAGGTGAGGAGTCACCAGGTGAGAAGTCACAGAGGAAGGAGTGACAAGGTGAGGGGTCACCAGGTGAGAAGTCACAGAGGAAGGAGTGACAAGGTGAGGAGTCATCAGGTGAGAAGTCACAGAGGAAGGAGTGACAAGGTGAGGAGTCATCAGGTGAGAAGTCACAGAGGAAGGAGTGACAAGGTGAGGGGTCACCAGGTGAGAAGTCACAGAGGAAGGAGTGACAAGGT